>NC_053497.1:45485071-45609729 GCF_905171775.1 Rana temporaria | reverse complement strand
TCAAGTGAATAATTGTAGCTTGAGCTTTTGAACTCTGTATGAGATAGGCTGTTTTCAGCTAAGCAGATAGGGCTAGTCTGGAATTCACGTGGAAAAGAAGCAGTGAACAAATAAAAAATTCATCCAACTGATTGTAAGCTTTGTGGGTCCTTTTCGTGTGCTAGCAGGCAATAATGAGTGTCTTGTGCTCATTATGGGTTTTCTAGCACAGAAAGGGAACAAAATGCTTGCAAATAAGCTTAAAGGGGTTGTAAAGGTTTGTTTTTTTATTTTCTAAATAGGTTCCTTTAAGCTAGTTCACTTACCTTTTCCTTCAATTTCCCTTTTAAATGTTTTTTTTCTTTGTTTCTTTGTCTGAATTTTTCACTTCCTGTTGCTCCTCAGTAAGCTGTTCTAAATGACTTTCCACCGCTCGGATGATGGTGGAAAGCTTACTGAGGAGAAACAGGAAGTGAGAAATTCAAACAAAGAAAAAAAACATTAAGGCCCAGATTCTCAAAGGAGATATGACGGCGTATCTCCAGATACGCCGCCGTATCTCTGAGTCTGAGCCGTCGTATCTATGCACCTGATTCTTAGAATCAGTTACGCATAGATTTCTATTAGATATGACCGGCGTAAGTCTGTTACGCCGTCGGATCTTAACTGCATATTTACGCTGGCCGCTAGGGGCGTGTACGCTGATTTACGCCTAGAAATATGTAAATCAGCTAGATACGCAAATTCACGAACGTACGCCCGGCCGACGCAGTACAGATACGTCATTTACGTTAGGCTTTTCCCGGCGTAAAGTTACCCCTGCTATATGAGGCGTACATGCGGCGTACCAATGTTAAGTATGGACGTCGTTCCCGCGTCGAATTTTGAATATTTTACATCGTTTGCGTAAGTCGTCCGTGAATGGGGCTGGACGTCATTTACGTTCACGTCGAAACCAATACGTCCTTGCGGCGTACTTTGGAGCAATGCACACTGGGATATTCCACAGACGGCGCATGCGCCGTTTGGGAAAAACGTCAATCACGTCAGGCCACAAGTTATTTAATATAAAACACGCCCCCCTGTTCCAAATTTGAATTAGGCGGGCTTACGCCGGCCTATTTACACTACGCCATCGCAACTTAGGGAGCAAGTGCTTTGAGAATACAGCACTTGCCCGTCTAAGTTGCGGAGGCGTAACGTAAATAGGATACGTTACGCCCGCACAAAAATACGCCAAACTACGAGAATCTGGCCCTTCGAAGGGAAATCGAAGGAAAAGGTAAGTGAACCAACAATGCACTAGCTTAAAGGAACCTATTTAAAAAATAAAAGACGAACCTTTACAACCCCTTTAATCAAGTTATGAGCTGATCATGACTCCTTTTCACATGCATTTCAGGCTATCTTTATGTTCTGGAAAATCTCCCTGCAAACAGTTCCCAAAGTTATGCTATGTAGAAGAGTAAAGGAAGCGTAGAAGAGTAAAAGGATCAATTAGTGCTCCTCTGTCAGCAAAGACACAGATTAGGAAGATTGGGGCCCTAGGTCTAATTAGGATTGCAATAGACACAGAGAAGCCATTACATTTGCAATGTCTGTACTTGAATGGCCGCATCAAACATCAAGGGCCAGATCCACATACATGTAGAACGGCGCAGCGTATCAGAGATACACTACGCCGCCGTACCTTACCTGGCGCATTTTCGAATCCTTAGCGATTTCGCGCCGTAAGTTACGGTGGCGTAGTGTATTTCTGGCGGCAGATTTCAAATTGGGCGGGTTGGGGGCGGGTTTCATTTAAATGAAGCGCGTCCCCGCGCCGAATGAAATGCGCATGCGTCGTCCAGAAATTTCCCGCCGTGCTTTGCGCGAAATGACGTCGCAACGATGTCATTTTTTTAACTTAGACGTGAGTTACGTCCATCCCTATTCACAGACGACTTACGCAAAAAAAAAAAAATTCAAATTTCGACGCGGGAACTACGGCCATACTTAACATGGCAATTCTATCTATACGCCGCAAAATACCAGCTTTAACTATACGCCGGAAAAAGCCGACTACAGACGACGTTAGAAAATGCGACGGCCGCGCATACGTTCGTGGATCGTCGTAAATCGCTAATTTGCATACCCGACACGGAAAACGCCACCCAGCGGACGCCAAAGTATTACATCTTAGATCCGAAGGCGTACGAAGACGTACACCTGTCGGATCTAACCCAGAAGCCGTCGTATCTTGTTTTGAGGATTCAAAACAAAGATACGACGCAGGAATTTTGAAATTACGCGGTGTATCAATAGATACACCGGCGTAATTTCTTTGTGAATCTGGCCCCAAGTGCCTACAAGTGCATCTTCCAGTGTGTAGTGATATTCAGGTACACAGCTTTAGCTACTTGCACTAACCCCCTAGCTAGGGTGACCACGTGTCCCGGTTTGCCCGGGATCGTCCCGTAATATACATTTTTGTCCCGTGTCCCGGGAGCCTTCAAACCGGGACAATAGAGAGTCCCGGAATCAACTGCCTGCCACACTCACTGCCGCTGCTGTCGCTGTAATTAAATGATTCTAAATCACTGGTTGCTAGGGAAGCCCCGCTTGGCTTGTAGCAACCAGTGACGTCACCGTGTCCCGCTCTCTGCGCCTCCGACTCCTCCCCCACCTCCTCCTCCTCCAGCGGCCAGCCGCGATTCTTGCTGCAGAGAGAGCAGCAGCGCCAGCGTAACAGGCAGAGAGACAGCACCGTCACAGCAGTGAGTCACTCACCTACCGCGGCACAGACCAAGACATCCTCCTCCTCCCCTTCAGGCCTTGGTTGCTCAGCTGGACTCGATCCGCCGCCCGTCCTGAGTCCCGACCTCCCGCGAGTCCCGACTTCCGCTGCGCCGCGGCGCCGGCCATCCTTGGAGCAGGGGCAGAAAAGGTAGGTGCAGGGGGGGGGGGGGTTGACCATGCAATGGGGGGAGAGATTATACAGTCCAGATTACAATTTGCAGGGGCAGCAGAGGTGACAGTGAGAAAGGGGGGGGGGGGTTGCATGGTGCACCCCCCTTTCTCTGTCACCCTGCTGCCCCTGCAAATTGTAATCTGGACTGTATAATCTCTCTCTACCCAGTCCTCCGTCAGCCAGTCCCTCTGTCAGCCAGTCCCTCTGTCAGCCAGTCCCTCTGTCACCCAGTCCCTCTGTCACCCAGTCCTTCCGTCACCCAGCTCTCCGTCACCCAGTCCTTCCGTCACCCAGCTCTCCGTCACCCAGCTCTCCGTCACCCAGCTCTCCGTCACCCAGCTCTCCGTCACCCAGCCCTCCGTCACCCAGCCCTCCGTCACCCAGCCCTCCGTCACCCAGCTCTCCGTCACCCAGCCCTCCGTCACCCAGCCCTCCGTCACCCAGCTCTCCGTCACCCAGCTCTCCGTCACCCAGCCCTCCGTCACCCAGCTCTCCGTCACCCAGCCCTCCGTCACCCAGCCCTCCGTCACCCAGCTCTCCGTCACCCAGCTCTCCGTCACCCAGCCCTCCGTCACCCAGCTCTCCGTCACCCAGCTCTCCGTCACCCAGCTCTCAGTCACCCAGCTCTCCGTCACCCAGCCCTCCGTCAGGCAGCCCTCCTCCGTCACCCAGCCCTCTGTCACCCAGTCCCTGTCACCCAGCCCTCCGTCACCCAGCCCTCCGTCACCCAGCCCTCCGTCACCCAGTCCCTCCGTCACCCAGCTCTCTGTCACCCAGCTCTCTGTCACCCAGCTCTCTGTCACCCAGCTCTCTGTCACCCAGCTCTCTGTCACCCAGCTCTCTGTCACCCAGCTCTCTGTCACCCTGTCCCCTGTCACCCTGTCCCCTGTCACCCTGTCCCCCAGTCCTCTGTCCCCCAGTCCTCTGTCACTCAGTCCCCCCTCACCCAGCCCTCTGTCACCCTGTCACCCAGCCCTCTGTCACCCTGTCACCCAGCCTTCTGTCACCCCGCCCTCTGTCACCCCCGTCCCTCTGTCACCCAGCCCTCTGTCACCCAGTCCTTCCGTCACCCAGCCCTCTGTCACCCAGTCCTCTGTCACCCAGCCCTCTGTCACCCTGTCACCCAGTCCTCTGTCACCCAGTCCTCTGTCACCCTGTCACCCAGCCCTCTGTCACCCGGCCCTCTGTCACCCGGCCCTCTGGTCACCCGGCCCTCTGTCACCCGGCCCTCTGGTCACCCAGTCCTCTGTCACCCAGTCCTCTGTCACCCAGTTCCTCTGTCTCCCGTCCTCGTCACCCTGTCACCCATTCCTCTGTCACCCGGCCCTCTGTCACCCGGCCCTCTGTCACCCAGCTCTCCATCACCCAGTTCCTCCGTCACCCAGCTCTCCGTCACCCAACCCCCTTCACCCAGCCCTCTGTCACCCCTGTCACCCAGCCCTCTGTCACCCTGTCACCCAGTCCCTCTGTCACCCAGTCCCTCTGTCACCCAGTCCCTCTGTCACCCAGTCCTCTGTCACCCAGTCCTCTGTCACCCTGTCACCCAGTCCTCTGTCACCCAGTCCTCTGTCACCCTGTCACCCAGCCCTCTGTCACCCAGCCCTCTGTCACCCTGTCACCCAGCCCTCTGTCACCCTGTCACCCAGCCCTCTGTCACCCAGCCCTCTGTCACCCACACCCAGCCCTCCGCCACCCAGTCCCCCTGTCCCCCTCTGTCACCCAGCTCTCTGTCACCCCAGTCCCCTGTCACCCAGCCCTCTGTCACCCAGCCCTCTGTCACCCAGCTCCAGCTCTCTGTCACCCAGCCCTCTGTCACCCAGCCCTCTGTCACCCTGTCACCCAGCCCTCTGTCACCCAGCCCTCTGTCCCCCTGTCACCCAGCCCTCTGTCACCCAGCCCTCTGTCACTCAGCCCTCTGTCACTCAGCCCCCTGTCACCCTGTCCCCTGTCACCCAGTCCCCTGTCACCCAGCCCTCTGTCACCCAGCCCTCTGTCACCCAGCTCCAGATCTCTGTCACCCAGCTCTCTGTCACCCAGCCCTCTGTCACCCAGCCCTCTGTCACCTGTCACCCAGCCCTCTGTCCACCCAGCCCTCTGTCACCCAGCCCTCTGTCACCCAGCCCTCTGTCACTCAGCCCTCTGTCACTCAGCCCTCTGTCACCCCAGTCCCCTGTCACCCAGCCCTCTGTCACCCAGCCCTCTGTCACCCAGCCCTCTGTCACCCAGCCCTCTGTCACCCAGCCCCCTGTCACCCAGCCCCCTGTCACCCAGCCCCCTTTCCACCCAGTCCCCTTTCACCCTGTCCTCCGTCACCCAGCCCTCCGTCACCCAGCCCTCCGTCACCCAGTCCCCTGTCACCCAGTCCCCTGTCACCCAGTCCCTGTCACCCAGTCCCCTGTCACCCAGTCCCTGTCACCCAGTCCCCTGTCACCCAGTCCCCTGTCACCCAGTCCTCTGTCACTCTGTCACCCAGCCCTCTGTCACCCAGCCCTCTGTCACCCAGTCCCCTGTCACCCAGCCCTCTGTCACGGGCCCGCTGATTTCAGGATACGCCCCTGCCCCCAAAACTGGCAAAAAAATATGTAAAAAAACGTATTTTTTTTTGGGGGGGGGGGGGGTGTCCCTGAATGGCAGTTTGGAAATGTGGTCAACCCTAACCCCTAGCTTACTGCAGTAGGGTTGTAGCTGGGCCTTGTACACCCACCAGACCCTGGTCTCCTGTCTAGGTTGCCTCACTGATAATGCAGCTCTATGCCATCATAAGGAGTGCATCCCGAGTAGACCAAGCGCCCAATAAAATCCTATAAGTATGTATGTATAGATATCCACTTGGATAAATTATGTTTTTGTAAAAATGCTAGCTACACATGGTATATGGAAAAACTTTGTTTGTGTCAATAAGCTTAGATAGGTTCTATTTCCAACCAGTAACAATTTTTTAAGTGGCATCAATTTTGACTGGAGATACATTTCAGCCCCACTCTCCCCCTTTTTCTAGTCCGTACACACGGGCGAGAATCCCGTCGGAAAAAAAACGTTGTTTTTTTCGACGGGATTCTCATCAAACTTGACGGGATTCTTGTCTAGCTTTCCTTGCATACACACTGTCAAGCCAAAACCTCTAAAACGCGGTGACGTACAACACGTATGAAGGGGAAGTTTGATTCCAATGGCGCCACCCCTAGGGCTGCTTTTGCTAATCTCGTGTTACTAAAAGTAAAAGTTTGTTAGTAAAAGTTTGGTGAGAGACGATTTGCGCTTTTCAATCTTTGTGCTTTTCAGTGCGTTATAGCGCGACGAATGTGCTATCTCCATTACGAACGCTAGTTTTACCAGAAGGAGCGCTCCTGTCTCATACATGATTCTGAGCAAGCTTTTTTTAAGCATACACATGACTCGTCGTGAAAATTGAGAATCCCGAAGAGAAAATGGAGAGCAGGTTCTCTATTTTTCTCGTTGAGATTCCAGGCAGTTTTCTCGACAAAAAAAACATACACACGAACGGTTTTCTCGGCAAAAAGCTCTGCCAGCAGTTTTCTTGCTGTTTCTGGCCGAGAAAAACGTGCGTGTGTAAGAGGCTTGTCTCGCCTTCTCTGCTCTCTTTCTCTCCAAGCTTCTCTTTTTGAGTGCTCCTCTCTTATTTCCCATTTTCTCTCTCCTCCTATCCACATCTTTTCTCTCTCCTCAATTTTCTTTCCTTTCTTCTTCTCTCTTTTTCCCCTCTCCTCTCTCAGGCCTCGTACACACGGCCGAGTTTCTCGGCAAAAACCAGCAAGAAGCTTGCTGTTTTTTTTTTTTGCCGAGGAAACCGGTCGTGTGTACACTTTTCAACGAGGAAACCGCCGAGGATCTCGTCGGGCCAAAAAGAAAGCATGTCTTCTTTTTCCTCGACGGGAATGTGAAAATTTGGCTTGTCGAGATCCTCGGCGGCTTCACAAGGAACTAGACGAGCAAAACGATGTGTTTTGCCCGTCGAGTTTCTCGGTCGTGTGTACGAGGCCTCATCCTCTTTCTGCTCTTCTTTGTTCTTTCCCTTTCCTCTTCTCTGTTCTAGTCCTCTATGTCTGCTCATTTTTCTTTTCCCTCACCTCTTCCCTATTTTCTCTCCCTTACTCTTCCCTCCCTTACTTTTCTTTTCCCTCACCTCTTCCCTATTTTCTCTCCCTTACTCTTCTCTCCCTTACTTTTCTTTTCCCTCACCTCTTCCCTATTTTCTCTCTCTTACTCTTCTCTCCCTTACTTTTCTTTTCCCTCACCTCTTCCCTATTTTCTCTCCCTTACTCTTCTCTCCCTTACTTTTCTTTTCCCTCACCTCTTCCCTATTTTCTCTCCCTTACTCTTCTTACTCCAATCTCCTCATCTTTCTCCTATCCTCTTTTTCTCTGTCTTCTCATTTCCCCTTTCCTCCTCTCTCCTAATTGTCTTTCTCCACTCCATCCTTCAGCTTCTTCTCTCTCATCCTCCTTGCCCTTTCCTCTCATCTACTCTTTTCCCTCTCCCCCCTCTCTACTCTTGTCCCTCTCTTCCTCTTCCTCATCTCTTTCTACTCTGTCACCTCCTCTTCACTCCTTAGTTCCCCTGTCTCTTTTTTTTTAACCCCTTTCCATCTTTTTCTGTCCCTCCTCTCTTCAGTTTCTCTCTCGTTCTCATTTTTTTTTTTTTTCTTTTCTATTTTCCTCTCGATTTCTCCTTTCCTCTCCATCAGTTTTTTTTCCCCTCCTCCCCTTTCTTACACTTGGCTGGAGACTGACTTGTTTTCCTAGCTTGACAGAGATTAGCTAACACTACCCCTCCCTCCCCAGCCTTTCTGTGGACTTCACCCTGAAGGGGATGACCTCATAGATGACAGCAATGAGGGAGGAGGGGCTTGGGGGATATATAAGCCTACGGAGACAGCTCAGAAGAACAGCACTGACTGCTCAAAGAAATTACTGGGCGGAGAAGCAGGCACTTAGTTCTGATCAATATGTCCACGATCCTTGATATTCGCACTATTTATCAGGTAAGACAGGCTTGGGTGATTCATGATGGGCAGAATTTTTGTTTTTGTTTTTTTTACAAACACGGGGCACAGATATGTCTTTTGTTGTAGGCCTAGAAATGTGTATGTTCAAACTTCAGGAAACTTAAAAAGATACTTTCGGAGACTTTTAACAGATTTTTATTGCTTTGTGGTAGAGCTGTTAATGCTGACAAAGGAGATCAGGCAGGGTGGGGACCCTTATACCGGATGTGAGATGAAAAGAGAACTTTGTGCATTTAGAAAGACTGTTAGGAATCAGGAGGTCAGTAGGACATAAAGGTGACCCTGAACAGTGATAGGGGGGGAGTTTAGGCTGGTTTGAATTTATGATGTGGCAAAGGGTGTCAACTTAGAAGACAGAAACAAGTACATCTGGGAAAGCAGATAAGCAATGACGGCAGGGTGGGACATAAATCATTTTATCTGGCATGGGTTTTAGGCAAGTTTTATTTTTTTTACCGGACAATTGTCCTTATGCATGAAACTGCTTAAAAATAGAATGTGTTTGTCTAGACCCAGAGCACTCAATCATATTCAAATAGTCAGATTCCAGCTGTCATTTTCCACTGCAGGGGTAAATCTAATGCTTAGCAGAAGGACAACAGACGAGCTACAACTGAGACATAGCTCCATGTTTCTTCTTTAAACTCTTTAAACGCTTTTGAGATGTACCAGAGCTGCCGATCGGCTCTTCCCTGTACACACCACTCTTTTAGTGCAGGAGTGTTTTTTACAATTGCGTTATAAAGAGAAAGGGGCTAGGGATATTTTGTGTGCCATTGTTATAGCTGTGCGCTGGAATTAAAGGCTTACAGTCTGTTACCAGGCAACTGTTTGTATTTGCAGCCGGGTGACATTAAAGCTCAGATCTGTATTGCCCAACCAAACCAAAACAACATAGCGCCAATGGCATGTTGTTGCTCCCCGCCAGGACTATATCAGTTTTTGTTCCATCTGTCACTCACATCTTCCTCTGTGCTGTCAGTCATGTTGTAAACCTACGTATAACTTAATCTTTGTAACCCGCTGCACCTTCCTGCCCCCCTCCGCCACTCTGTTCCTACACGTCACTCAGTTCTTGTCATCTGCACACTATACCTTCTAAAGGCTAGCTACCTTTAATCTAACAAGGAAAAACGCATATATGGAGTCGGTGTGCAGCGCACCCCGAAAATGCAAAAACAAAAATGGGAAGGTCCCCCTACCTTTAATCTATTACTATGGGTCTTCAAAAGTTTTCGTAATCACTGTTACTAAAGCTGGACATGCGCATAATAATTTGATTGTACAATCTATATGCAGGCTCCTTTTAGATTTATCAAAATACAAACAGTCATAGGGGGTCTACCTAATCCCTCTCCAAGGCTTTTGAGCTGCATAGTTGTTAGTAGATCTTTCATAGGTTGTACAAGCAGATTGTAATGTATGTGGGTCAGCTTTTGGGTATACTTGGCCAACAAGTTTCTCTGGAGGAATGTCAGGAGTAAGAGATGATCTGCCACAGTTTTTTTTTTCCTGCGTCTTCCACACAACAAGTTTGCTCTGTTTCTTTCTTAAAGAGAAAATCAGTTGCAATATTTTACAAGCCATTGCAAAAATTTTTTTTCGAGATCACAAGGTCTTTCAATGCTAGCAACTGCTTGTTATCTCTTGGGAGTTGCCCTTCATGGAGAAGAATGTCGCAAGAGAGGCCTGAACCGGTCACATAACTTGCAAATGTTTGCTCTTCTATGACTGGCTGGCTTTACACAACTTATGTAGTCTTTGTGTCTCTTGTTTTTTCACCTAGGCTATAGATTTTTTTTGCTGTACTCATTTCCAGCTCTTCTTTCTTTCTGTCCAGGGTTGCGTGTGCTATATATTAATTGTAAACCTGATATACGAAAGCTAGATTAAAGAAAATTTGTGTTGCCTATATAGCAAACAGCTTTTTTTCTCAAGGAGATAAGAGCCAACACCTAAATAAGTCAACAAAACGTACACTGTGGAATGACCAAATCTCTGCCTTAATTTGAAAAAATAATCCTAATTGGTTGTTATGAGCATCTGATCCACTTTTGTCCGTGTTTGTCTGTTTTGAGCACAGCTAGAGCATTTTCCAATAGCAACCAAGTTATTTTTTATTTTTTCAAAATGATAAAAATTTTGGGGTTATTGCCCTACTCTTGATCCAGTATGTCTATTATAGAGAGAGAGAGAGAGAGAGAGAACATTCAGAGGGCACTTTTTTGGCTTAGTAAAAAGTATGAAAGGCCTCTGATCTTGTGGCTTCCTGTTTTTGAGTTCCCACCCAAACTGTGGCTCTCTGATATCTTGAGTGCTTTCATATCATCAACCCAAACATAACCATTTCCGCATTAGCACAGATGCGTGCTTTATATTTGCACACAGCCATCTGTTCTTCCTTTAGAGGAAGTTGCTGGTTCTTCTATATGTGACCTTTGACTCCGGAACATGGTGTAACAAAGACATTTCACAAACATTCTAAGTAACAATGCATATAGAGTTGTTAAGTTCCTATTTAAAAAAAAAGTTTTTTGCTGACATGTTTAGGCCTTGTTCTAAATCTGGTGTCTTGTTTGACCTACAGAACCTACGAAATTTAAGCCTCTCAGAAGACTTTGAAACTGCCAATGACCACAGCTTCTCCAGTCCTCAGAGAAGACACTCTTGTGCCCCTGAACTGTATGATGAAACTCGCTGGGCTTCTCGTGGTGACCCTTGGAATTTTGAACCATCTCGTGCTCCCTTCAGAGCAGATCGGTCAGTTAGCCTTACGGAAGGAACCCGGAATGCACTACCTCCTCCTCCAGGGTTCCCACCACTGAAGGCACCCCTGCCTACTCTTCCTGCTCCTTCACCTCGTTACAAGACAGAGTTATGTCGCACCTTTTCTGAAACGGGGACCTGCAAGTACGGCTCCAAATGCCAGTTTGCCCATGGGCAACAGGAGCTGAGAGAGCCAAACCGTCACCCAAAGTACAAGACAGAGTATTGCCACAAGTTCTACTTGTACGGAGAGTGCCCATATGGGTCTCGCTGCAACTTCATCCACCACCCAGCCGAACACGGAACTCCCCACCAGCAAGTTCTGCGCCAGAGCCTCAGCTATACTGGTGTACCAGTGCGAAGAGGGTCACCTCCACCACCAGGCTTTCCAGATCCTGCTTCATTCTCCAGAGCTGCTTCAGTATCTCCACCACCTTCAACAGACATGCTTTTCTCTCCTGCTCCTCTTGAGACCCGAAGCCATGTTTCCACCCTCAAAGGAATGGACTCATGCTCTCGCTGTTGCTCATGTCGGTGCTCAAGAGCTGGATCCCTTCCTCAAGATCCCTTTGCAAACCCTATACTATTCCGCACACCTTCCTCCAATTCTCTTACCGAGAATGAGTGCTATAGCAGTGGGTCAGAGTCTCCCGTCTTCGAGGTGTCAAGTCAAGTGACTTCCACCAAGAGATTGCCAATCTTTCACAGGCTGTCCGTCTCTGACTGAGCATGAAAAGCAGGGGAAAAAAGCTTCCGATCAATCTTTGTTATTTCAACCTGGTGATCAGACCAGCACATCAGTTGAGTCTTTAATAAGAAGCAAGGCATTATGTGAAGTTCCTCGACCTCCTAAGAAGAGAACAATCTCAAGACTCTTTTCCAAGTGCCTTAATGCAGATACTCAGGACTAAGTGGTTTCAGTTGAAGGCTACATAGTAGCTCAAAGACCACAACTTTTTGCACAAATTACCCCTCCTACCCTCATCCAAACGAATATCTGTTGTTAGACTATTCAGATATGGGCACCTGCAAGGTTCCATAGCTAACAGGTCCATTATATTGTGTAAGGGCTTCCCTCTACTGTGTTATTGTACAAGAGGCCCCGAATCATGTAGCAGAGCAAGGTATTTAGCATGTTTACTGCCCCTCGTCTCAAGCCCCTAGTTTGGGCTGGACCTAAACTTGTGAGAATTGGACCAGCGTGGATCAGTATCTTGGTTGTGAAAAATCCAAATTTATACCCCTGTGAACTCCTGCAAGAATTTTTAAATATTCATGTTTTTGTAGGTCCTGCAATGCATTGCAGTGTTATAATACAACACCACAATATTATTCTGTAGGCTACACTACTACTTGGGTTATATACACTACACTGTGTATAATGTGGATTCATACACTTGTTGGCTTGTTCGCCAAAGTGGCGCTGGGCCCTGTAGCAGTCGGGTAGGTTTATTGTTAAATAAATCCCTGGCCTCCAAGTTGCCTGATATTCAAAAACAATATGGGACAGCTACAGTTTCTTCTCGCACCAGCAATTTTTTGAAATCACAATCTTCTGAAACAGAGTTGCATATTTATTAACTGTGTATTGGCCAGTTGTTATATATGATTTTTTATTACGGATACAGAGATTTTTATAAATATTTATAAGTATACGTATACTTTTTGTTGACCTTGCATGTCGCTGGAAGACTTCAAGCTATGTCTGACTCATTGTGTTAAATGGTTTTGGCTTGATACACAGTTAATAAGCAAGGTTATGTATTGTTTCAGAACTTTTGCCATAGAAATGTGTTGTAAAGTGAGCCAATCAGCTGCAAGTAACTGTCATTTGCAACTATGTCATTGATGCACAAAGTGCACCAATTTATAGCAATGTGAAATAATGCACAGCAACCAAATTACAATACCAATTTCGGGTACTGTACTTTGCGTAAATACGTTGCAGATGCCTGGTTGGCTGCTTCCTTCAGTTATTAAAAATATATATTTTTATCAATTTCTGATATTTGTATTATGACACCTTGCAATGCATTAAGTACTTCCCTACAACGTGCCTTCTTACCTCAATGAGTGACTGCATCATGCAGCCTGGCAGTCAAGGAGTTAAAATCAAGTGAATTATGCAAAAAAAGTCATAATGGGAAAAAAAAAAAAAAATTAAGAATCTGGTAGTAATTAATACCTTGATTGTTGTAATCCAAAGCGTTTACTGCTAACACATACGTATCTATTTATGTCCTATTTATTTACCAAACAAATTTTATATATGTAATATTTATCTTTTTTGTATTATTTGGAAAATAATATATATTTGTCAGAAATATGTTTGTAATCACTTAAGTGAAATAAATGAACCTGTAATAAAATTTAAGAATTATATTAACTGTCTCTTGTTTCTTTGCTGGGATGGGGTAAAACCAAAGACAATGGGCCTTATGTATGAAAAGGACTGGCAGAAGAATGCAATGTGCACGCCTCAGCAATCCATAATGAGTCCTTGTGGGAGGTGGGGCAGCACAGGGCAGAGAACTGACTTGAAGCCAACTTCAGATTTGCATACAAGTTCCCCGAGTTCAGCTTGAGTTGGGTTTTAAATAGACTCAAAATGTTCACATCACCCATTATCTTTAGAAAAGTACTTCTGAAAAGTCTATTGTTCACTGACGACCTTAAAAGGAATTAAACCCAAAACCAAAAATGTAATATATTGCAGCTTAGCAATCATTGGATGTAGTAGTGCATTAGTTTTATTTTTTTAGCCTTTCCCCCCCCCCCCTCTGTTTTCACCTGGTGATCAAGATGGTAACACACCTGTATTAGAGTAACCCCCCCCCCCCCCTGGATGAAGGAGCTACTGAGACCCCTTTCGACAGCAGCATTATCAGTCTGGGGGAAGGGGGGTGTTAGATTTAGGCCCCTATCACACTGAGGAGTTTTTCATGCGTTTTAGCGCTAAAAATTGCGCCTAAATACCACCTGAAAAACTCCTGCCCTGCAGTCTCAATGTGAAAGCCCGAGGGCTTTCACACTGGAGCGGTGCACTAGCAGGACCGCTCCAAAAGTCCTGCTAGCCGCATCGTTGGAGCGGTGAAGGAGCAGTGTGTTTACCGCTCCTCCACCGCTCCTTCTGCAGAGGCGCATTGCCGGCGGTATTAACCTTTTTTTGGACGCTAGCGGGGGTTAAAACCGCACCTCTAGCAGCCGAATACCGCCGCTATACCGTCAGCGCACCTCCCGCCCCAGTGTGAAAGGGGCCTTAGTAGCAGATTTAGATACACCAACAAATTAAAGCCGCTGACATTTTTTTATTAAAAGCCAGCAGCTACAAATACTGCAGCTGCTGACTTTTAATATTAGGACACTTACCTGTCCTGGAATCCAGCGCCATCTGCAGCAGAGGACGAGCGATCGCTCGTCACTCTGCTGCCCCCCCCCGCCATCCTCGGTGAGGGAACCAGGAAGTTACCATTCGCGAGTCGCGCTACGCCTGCCGATTGGCACCCGCGGTGTACTGGGAGCCGAATGTTGCCAGAACACAACGGGGGGATGGGAGGTGACGTCATGCCCGTGTGGCCGGAAGTGGGTGCTAATACCTGTCTTTTGACAGGTATCTGCACCCCCCCTCCCCCCTGAAAGGTGTCAAATGTGACACCAGAGGGGGGGAGGGTTTGGATCAGCGGGAGTTCCACTTTAGGGTGGAGCTCCGCTTTAAAGCCAAACTGAAGCTAAAAAAATTTAAGCGGTAAGACCCCTTTTACACATACGAACCGTTCATTTCATCAGTTCAGTTCATCCGTTTTTTCATCAGTTTTTTTTTTTTTTTCTTTTTTACATAAACTTCCAATGCGAAAAGGGATGAAAAACTGCCATTTGTCAGTTTACATCCGTTATTCGTCCGATCCGTTGTTTTTGACGGATGAAAAATAGGGCTTTCATTCGTTCAAAAAAACAAACGTTGACAGAAGGGGAAGAAAATGGATGATCATCCATTGTCTGTTTTTCCATAGGAATGCATTGATGTCCGTGAATTAAAAAAACAAACGTTTTTGACAGACTCCGACTGCTCAGCAGGGATCACTCCTTTGATCCCCGCTGAGCCGGAGGATGACAGGTCCGTCTCTGCTCACTGTGCAGAGATGGACCTGTTAGATCTCCGCTCTCTGCTATGGGGGATAGGATGAAAATGGATCCACCAAAATAAGGGTTTTGTTCCTTTTGGGATAAAGTTTTACCTGCCCTTCCTTGAGGTAGATGTAGGGAAAACATTAAAGTAGAGTTGTCTTTCAAAGCACATATAAAGCCAAAACCTTTTTGTTTTGGATGGAGAAGAGAAGGGATATACACCCTATCTCCTATCCGGTTGTTCTTGCTTTTCTAGTGACCGTTGTCATCAATAATTAAATTGAGGGAAAATCCATGTTTTTATTGGGAGCACTTGTTCTGTTGACAGATGTCAACGATAGGGTTTCCCTCATGTTTCTGATGTGTCTTTAGAACAGGAAGTGAAATATCCCTAATGGGATATAGAGGGTAAACCATCTAAACCTGTTCAAAGAGCCAACACTTAGAAGCTTTTCACTTACAGTGGGGATCGAAAATTTGGGCATCCCAGGTAAAAATTTGTATTAATGTGCATAACGAAGCCAAGGAAAGATGGAAAAATCTCCAAAAGGCATCAAATTACAGATTAGACATTCTTATAATATGTCAAAAAAAGTTAGATTTTATTTCCATCATTTACACTTTCAAAATTACAGAAAACAAAAAAATGGCGTCTGCAAAAGTTTGGGCACCCTGCAGAATTTATAGCATGCACTGCCCCCTTTGCAAAGCTGAGACCTGCCAGTGTCATGGATTGTTCTCAATTGTCTGGGAAGACCAGGTGATGTCAATCTCAAAGGTTTTAAATGCCCAGACTCATCTGACCTTGCCCCAACAATCAGCACCATGGCTTCTTCTAAGCAGTTGTCTAGAAAACTGAAAGTGAAAATAGTTGACGTTCACAAAGCTGGAGAAGGCTATAAGAAGATAGCAAAGCGTTTTCAGATGTCAATATCCTCTGTTCGGAATGTAATTAAGAAATGGCAGTCATCAGGAACAGTGGAAGCTAAAGCAAGATCTGGAAGACCAAGAAAAATATCAGACAGAACAGCTCGCAGGATTGTGAGAAAAGCAATTCAAAACCCACGTTTGACTGCACGATCCCTCCAGAAAGATCTGGCAGACACTGGAGTTGTGGTACACTATTCCACTATAAAGAGATTGTACAAATATGGTCTTCATGGAAGAGTCATCAGAAGAAAACCTCTTCTACGTCCTCACCACAAAAATCAGCTTTTGAACTTTGCAAATGAACATATAGACAAGCCTGATGCATTTTGGAAACAAGTTCTGTGGACCGATGAGGTTAAAATAGAACTTTTTGGCCGGAATGAGCAAAGGTACATTTGGAGAAGAAAGGGCACAGAATTTTATGAAATAACCTCTGTCCAAGTGTTAAGCATGGGGGTGGATCAATCATGCTTTGGGATTGTATTGCAGCCAGTGGCACAGGGAACATTTCACGAGTAGAAGGAAAAATGGATTAAATAAAATTTCAGCAAATTTTGGATGGTAACTTGATGCCATCTGTGAAAAAGCTGAAGTTAAAGAGAGGATGGCTTTTACAAATGGATAATGATCCTAAACACACCTCAAAATCCACAGGGGATTACATCAAAAGGCGTAAACTGAAGGTTTTGCCATGGCCTTCACAATCTCCTGACCTCAACATAATTGAAAATCTATGGATAGACCTTAAAAGAGCAGTGCGTGACAGACAGCCCAGAAATCTTAAAGAACTGGAAGACTTTTGTAAGGAAGAATGGGCAAAGATACCTCAAACAAGAATTGAAAGACTCTTGGCTGGCTACAAAAAGCGTTTACAAGCTGTGATACTTGCCAAAGGGGGCAGTACAAGATATTAACTCTGCAGGGTGCCCAAACTTTTGCAGACACCATTTTTTTGTTTTCTGTAATCTTGAAAGTGTAAATGACGGAAATAAAATCTAACTTTTTTTGACATATTATAAGAATGTCTAATCTGTAATTTGACGCCTTTTGGAGATTTTTCCATCTTTCCTTGGCTTCGTTATGCACATTAATACAAATTTTTACCTGGGGTGCCCAAACTTCCGATCCCCACTGTAAGAGGTGCGATCGAGTCTGGCTGTCCATTTTTCAGCCGAACCTTATCGGACCCTCCATTCTCTTTACTTGTGTACAATTACGCCTGGCTACCTTCGGGTCCGATATGGCAAAGAAATTTTAAAAATTAAAGGCAACCCATTACCTTCCACCTGGCCGGATTGGAGGGCAGTTGCGTGTAAACAGACAATTCCATTTACATCAGGGTGCCCATAGAATAGAAGTAGGACTTAAGGGACCCCAATACTCGAAAGACCAAAACAGAAAGGAGGGGCAGTAGGACTATTGCAGTACAAAGATGAGTAGGTAAGACTCACAAGGAGTAGGTAAATAAAAATGTATACATTTATTAACATAGTATCAAAAATAAATGACATCAAACAACATAGATAATAAAATACAATACAAACATCGTGACAGACCATACGTATCACCAAGAGTGATAATCCCTTTGGGGAAGATCACGGTAAAGGTAAGGGTCACGAGAAGGGTTCTCTACTAGTTTCGCGACCAACGTCGCTTCATCAGGAGAAGTTTCTGAAATTGATATACACTTATTGGCCTGGATTCAAGAAGCAATTGCGCCTGTGTAACCATAAGTTACACAGCGCAATTGCTTACTTGCCCCGGCGTAACGAATGCTCCTGATTCAGGAACCTCGTTACGCCGACTGCAGCCTAAGATATGCGCGGCATAAGGCTCTTATGCCCGCATATCTTAGGCTGCATTCTTGCGATGGCCGCTAGGTTACGTATACCCGTCGTTCCCGCGTCGTGAAATTTGAAATTTACGTAGTTTGCGTAAGTGAATCGTGAATGGCGCTGGACGCCATTCACGTTCACTTTGAAGCAAATGACGTCCTTGCGACGTCATTTTCCGCAATGCACGTCGGGAAAGTTTCCCGACAGAGCATGCGCTCTACGATCAGCGCGGGAACGCGCCTAATTTAAATGATTCCCGCCCCCTACGGGATCATTTAAATTGCGCGCGCTTGCACCGGGCATTTTGCCGGCGCGCCCACACAATTTACGGAGCTACTGCTCCGTGAATCAAGGGCAGCGCAGCAAATTTGCGGGGGCGCAGGGCAAAAACGTTGCCCTGCGCCTCCGTAAATAATGTGCAATTCTACCTGAATCCAGCCCATTAATTATAAAGAAAGGTTGCACAAGTAGAAAAACTCAACCAGGTCAACCTGACAGCAAAAACAGTTATAGAAACATATAAACATTGGGGAACAGTGGCTGTGCTGCTTACCTAAAAACATGAATCCCGTCAGCTCAGGTGCCAAAGCCACCGAGGGGGGGGTCTCTCACGGCGGCCAAGGGGGATGGATGGGGAGATGGACCTATCAACTGAATATTTAAGAATGACTATAAGCACATATAGTTATAAACACACAAAGAGAGGCCGATTTGCCTTCAGCTAATTTTGGAATGTCGAAGGAAACTGCAGCTTCCTTTGATCACCAGTACTGAGAAGGACAGTCTTCCCACTGGAGATACACATAGAAATAACAAACATACATTGGCTCTAATCATTCTATTATCTCTCCAAAACTTACAAAAAATGCTCTTTAGATATATTTAAAGCTTTAATTCAGTTGATATTTTTTTTCTTTTTTGCTATGCAGCATCAGGGACATAACACACCTGTAAGGAAGTCTGCCCCAAGTCTGGCTGGCTGCCATAATGTAGACATTTTCTCCCCGCTGTTGATGAGTCCTTCCAACAGCACTAATATTTCGGCACTGCTGGGCTTAACATCAGCCCCAGCAAATGTGAAATTCCCAGAATCTAAAGGGTTCTGTGATTAGAAGAGGGGAATCCTGTCATTTATCTGCCTGTGATCAATTCACAAAGCACTTTGGATTCTGGGAAATAATAGTGTAGCACCCTAGCCCTTAACAGGGCTGCTCACAAACTTAGTTTGCTAGGTGGTAACTAGCCTGGCTGATTGTTAGGGTGATCCACTGATTTTTGGCCTAAACCTGAATTTGGTGCACCTCTCTCTCCTGTCACTAGGTGGCATTGCCGCCTGTGGCATTAGAATGACAAGGGCATAGTGAATTCGGGTTAGGAGTGGATGGGTTGTCCCAACCAATTGGTAGAACTTTCTCCCCATGGCCTGCTGGGAGAGCCTATTTGTTCGGGAGGAGTCAGGTAGTCAGTGTTCTGTGCCACCTGGATGGCTGTCTGAGTGGACGTGTGTTGTATTGCTCCCGGTTGCACATGGCTTCTCGCAAACTGTAAACAGGACTTTTTATGGCTTTCTTCTTGCCGATCTTCCATAAAGGGCAGATTTGTGGAGTGCACGACTAAAGTCTCGTACACACGCTCGGTTTACTCAGCAAAAACCAGCAAGAAAACTGCTGGCAGAGCTTTCTTGCCGAGTATACCGAGCGCGTGTACGAGGCTTTTAGGTTTCTCGACAAAAAAAATGCCCAGAATCTAGACAAGAAAAATAGAGAACATGTTCTCTATTTTCTCGTCGTGAAGCCTCGTACACACGGCCGAGGCAATTTCCTCCATTCCCGTCGAGGAAAAAGAGAACATGCTCTCTTTTTGGCTCGACGAGTTCCTCGACAGTTTCCTTGTCGAAAAATGTACACACGACCGGTTTTCTCGGCAAAAAAAAAACCCAGCAAGTTCCTTGCTGGTTTTTGCCGAGAAACTCGGTCGTGTGTACGAGGCCTGAGATTCTCTGCAGTTTTCCTGCCGAGAAACCTCAGAGTGTGTATACTTACCCAGTCGCCGTGGAAACCTGCGCATGCTCGAAATGACTTTGACGCATGCGTGGCCCCTGCAACTTGGTCCTTATTCTAGGAGGCTCGGGATGGTGCCATGGTCTCCTTACCTTTACTCTCCTTGATGGGTATTAAATCATGGCGGGCTAATGCCCTGTACACACGATCGGAATTTCCGATGGGATAAAATCTGATGGAATTTTCCGTCGGAATTCCATTCAAGCTGTCTTGCATACACACTGTCAGACCAAATTCCGACCGTCCAAAACGCAGTGACGTAAAACACTACGACGAGCCGAGAAAAATGAAGTTCAATGCTTCTGAGCATGACGATCGGAATTTCCGATAGGATTTTTTTCCATTGGAAAAAAAAAAACATGTTCTATTTCGGAACTCAGATGGAAAAAAGTCAGATGGGGCCCACACACGGTCCGAATATCCGATGAAAAAAATTCCGTCTGACATTTTTCATCGAAAATTCCGATCGTGTGTACAAGGCATTAGGGTCCTTTCACACGGAGGACAGTAATGATCCGCTCCGTGGGGCAGATTCATCAAAGAGATACGATGGCGGATCTCCTGATCCGCCGTGGTACCTCTGAGTCCAGCCGGTCGGATCTATGAGGCTGATTCATAGAATCAGATTCCGCATAGATCTCCCTTAGATCCGACTGGTGTAAGTGACTTACACCAGTCGAATCTTAGGCTGCAATCTACCGCCGGCCGCTAGGTGTCGTCGCTTTTTTTTACGCGTCGGATATGCAAATGAGGAGAACCGCCGATTCAAGTCCGTACGCCCGCCCGTCGCTTTTTTTTAACGTCGTTTGCGTTCGGCTTTTTCCGGCGGATAGCTACCCCTGCTATATGAGGGGTAGCTAATGTTAAGTATGGCCGTCGTTCCCGCGCCGAGATTCAAATTTTTACGTCGTTTGCGTAAGTCGATCGGGAATACGGATGGCCGCAATTGACGTAGCCGCCGCAAACAATGACGTCCTAGCGACGTCATTTGGAGCATGCGCACTGGGAAATTTCCCAGTTAAATCGGCGCGGGAACGCGCCTGATTTAAATTGTACACTCCCCCTAGCCGCGGAATTTGCATTCCGCCGGGGGAGTTACGATCCGACGGTGCAATTTTCGAGGTAAGTGCTTTGTGAATACTGCACTAGCCTCGCTAAATTGCACCGGCGGATCGTAAAACACGTAGATCGAGCGGATCTAAAGATCCGCTGATCTACATGAATCTGGCCCCGTGTGTCCGCTTTGCTCAGCGGGGATCCTCCGTAAAATCCCCGCTGAGCTGGCAGCTGACAGGGCGGTCTCCGCACACTGTGCAGGGACCGCCCTGTGTTTCCTCCGCTCTCCCCTATGGGGGATCGGACGAACACGGACTGTATGTCTGTGTTTATCCGATCCGGCAGAAAAATAGGATTTCTTCCGTCTGCAAATGCGGATCTTTGCGGAGGCGGACAAATTACGGGTGTCAGCGGATGGTCATCCGCTGACACCCGTAATCACATAGGGACCCATGTATGTCCCGTTTTCATCCGCAAACGGACGGATGAAAATGCGGACATACAGTCCGCTAGTGTGAAAGGGTCCTTAGGCTAAGGCTAAGGGGGGCGGGTGGTAGTTGGCTTGGCCTTGCTGGACAAGTGGTCAGATGTGTGATGAAAATGATTGCCCCTCCCCAAATTGCCCCTAAATTTCATCTCTACTCAAGAAACATTTCTGAAAATTCTTCTATTTATCTATGAATTATTTATAGCTATAAATCAGTTGGCATCCAATGTCTATGATACCTTTAGATTAGAACATCAATAAGAGGAAGAAAGTTCCTGTGTCTTCTGAGGGAATGTCATGTGAGGAGAAATTGCTAAACTTAGCCTGATTTCATATTTTCCAAAAAAATTTGAGCATGCTTCAATTTTTTATGTCGTTTTTCAAAACGTTGTTTTTTGTGTCATAAAAAATGACCGTGTGTAGCTAAAACGACGTTAAAAACAACGTTTTTAAACCCGCGCATGCTCAGAAGCAAGTTAGGACACGAGCTTGAATGGAACAGAGTGCCGCCGTACGTGCTGAACGTAACCGTGCTTTGCTAGAGCTTTTTGAAAAAATGATGGTGTGTATGCTACGTTGTTTTTTAAAATGAAGTTCGAAAAACGTTGTTTTTTTTCATGCTAAAAAATGACGTTTTTTTTCATCACAAAAAACGACCGTGTGTACGCGGCATTGTTCCTAAGAATTACAGGCCTACAATGTAAAACGCCAAATTTCCTTGCAAAATAATTGTACCGCTTTCAGCACCTAAAATCTGAAATAATCGTACCGCCAGGAAGGTTAAGGAGAAAGTGGAGAAGGATTAGAACACCTATTAGGTTTTCATTGCTGTCTGTCGTTGTTAGGGAGGTTCACCCTCTCTATTTGTCCTGTTTACCATTATCATTGAAAGTAAAAGAACATGAGTAGAGGGGTAAATCTTCTGATGGGGACACTAGTTATGGTGACCTGGTGGCCCCATGGGATTCCCGTTAATCTGCAGGCATTTCCTCTCACTTTCTCTTTTGGCTATGGGACAGGAAGTGAAAGTAAATCTCTCCAATGAGATACAGATGGCAAAACAAAAAAAACAGACAGGGGTTATAACCCTCCCCAATACTATTCAAAATGAAAAAAAAAATTGCCTATAGTTCTAATTTACCCACTTGACCTCCGAACGATTTACCCCCTCTTTATGACCAGAGCATTGTTTGCGATATGACACTGCCTTACTTTAACATGCAATGCTATACCCAAATAATATTGAGATGGGAATGAGGGACACCTATCGGCAAAAGTATGCAGGCATAGGACACACCCCTTCCCACGCCCCCTTAAAGGAGAATTGTACAAAAAACAAGATTGGTTAAACCCACAAGTGTTTTTTTTTTTTACCACTACTATTCCTTTATATTGGCTGTTGAGATTTACAAATGCAGCAATTTAGAAATCAGATGAAAGGTTTAGCACTGGGAAACACTTTTTGATAGATAAAAAGTGCATTTTATATACAACTATATAGATCAGACCAAAATGAGGGACAAATGAGGAGGAATGAGGGACAGAGGGACATTGCTACAAATCAGGGACAGTCCCTCAAAATCAGGGACAGTTGGGAGCTATGTATTTATTAGTACTTTCAATAAAATCGATTTAAAAATAAATAAAATGCCATGAATCAAAGACAATACAATGCAAAGAACACAGTATGGGGGGAGACAGGAGGGCACAGGTTCTGGGACCAGTCTGGGACACAGCCATCCCGGGACAGTTCAGTAAAAAGTGTGACTGTCCCAGAAAATCCAGGACAGTAGGCAAGTATGATGTAATGAAAGATTATTATGGGACCCCCATGCCCCTGGGGCCCCTGGGCAATACCCAGTGGTACCCATGCATTAAGACAGCCCTGCTGCCAATGCCAAGGTGCATGGTGGCATGCCCCACATTGATTAGAAAATCCTGCTGGCAGATGCAAAGATCAGTTGGCCCCTTGCCTGGGATATCATACAGGAAGGTAGGGCACAATGAAAGGTGGTTCCTTGATCTGCCCAATGTTTGATCTTGTGACCCTGTGCAGCAATAGGTAAGTACACTCACCACAGTCCACTATTGGGTTCTGTTAAGGTGGATTACAGAGGCTTCCTCTGACTTTTGAGTACTTTACAAAAAAAAAAAAAGAGAACTTCTTTAGTTTTCATATGAAAAACATCTGATTTATTTCCCGTTCCTTTTGAGGAAGGTAATTTAAAAGAAAGGAGAACACTGAATTGGACAATTGCATACAACGTGACATTGGTAATGCTTGTAATGACATGTGAGCAGGAGTCAGGGTAAGGTAATAGGCAATGAGACACTTCCTCCTTCTCAGAAGCACATTCAGAATGACAGCGGATATGTCATTAAATAAATAAAATCATCATAATTAAGATTGCAGTGCACTTATATACTCCAGTAGCCGGATTCAGGTAGAGCAGCGTATCTTAGATTGGTGTAGTGCATCTCATTTGCGCTACGCCGACGTAACATAGAGAGGCAAGTACAGTCTTCTTAAAGCACTTGCTCCGTAAGTTACGTCGGCATAGCGTAAATGGGCCGGCGTAAGCCCGCCTAATTCAAATTAGGAAGGTAGTGGGCGTGTTGTATTAAAATTAACCATGACCCCATGTAAATGAACGGCGCATGCTCAGAATCACGTTACATATACTCCCTAAGATACGACGGCTCAATGTGTACGACGTGAACTTAACCTACGCCCAGCCCCATTCACGTACGACTTACGTAAACAACGTAAAATCCGACGGCAGTTCCGACGTCCATACCCTCACATGACTTAGACCAGCTATTTGGTGGTTTATCTTTACGCCGGACGTACGCCTTACGTAAACGGCGTAGCTTACTGCGACGGGCGCAAGTACGTTCGTGAATCGGCGTATCTAGGTCATTTACATATTCGACGCGTAAATCAATGGAAGCGCCCCTAGCGGCCAGCGTAAATATGCGCCCAAGATACGACGGCGTAGGAGACTTACGTTGGTCAGATGGAGCCAGATTTCAGGCGTATCTTATTACAAGAATAAGGCGCATAGATACGACGGCGCATCTGTGGACTTACGCGGCGTATCATTAGATACGTCGGCGTAAGTCTTTGTGAATCCGGCTATATGAGTCTACAAATCCCATATAAATATAGAGTGTAATTAGTGTAATTAGGCCGGCGTAAGCCCGCCTAATTCAAATTAGGCAGGTAGGGGGCGTGCTCCATGTAAATTACCCGTGACCCCATGTAAATGAGGGCAATTTGTACGGCGCATACGCGTGCATGCTCAGAATCACGTCGGAAATACTCAATGCTTTCGACGTGAACGTCACCTATGCCCAGCCCCATTCACGTACGCTTACGCAAACGACGTAAAATGCGACGACTGTTCCGTCGTCCATACCTTGCATGGGCTGCGCCATCTTTTTGGTGGTTTATCTTTACGCCGGAAAAACGCCTTACGTAAACAGCGTATCGGGCGCAAGTACGTTCGTGAATCGGCGTATCTAGGTCATTTGCATATTCGACGCGTAAATCCACGTACACGCCCCTAGCGGCCAGCGTAAATATGCACATAACATACGACGGCGTAGGAGACTTACGTCGGTCGTATCTTAGCCAAATTTAAGCGGATCTGGTTTTTGAATCCGGCTAATAGAGAATAAAAACATAACTACACTGCATCTGAGCACCACAAACCAAGAACACTGTTTATTTCATTTTTATTATTCTCCATGCTTTATATTGTTGAGAAGTCACTTTGAAAAATGCCCCTAGCATTTCTGGCCGTGGCCATCTTTAATAAGGGCAAATGATTCATGTAACATTTACTTCTTGGAATTCATCTACACTTAGCTCATGCATGGAGGGGAGTGTGCTTAGCTGACAAGACTCCTCCTCCTCTCCTCCCCTCCTGAGGACTCTTCGGATGTATGACATCATTGGCTTAGGCAGAAAACCAGGAAGTAACTGAAGAAATGTGGGAAAAAAGTTTAAAAATGATATACTTTCCTATCTATTTACCAATAATAGCAGCAGAAGGATTAAAAATAATCAATGTTGATTGGGAGAGTGAAGTTTTACTTTAACATCACATAAAAATACACTATATTGTCAAAAGTATTGGGAAACCTGCTTTTACACATACCTCAACTTTAATGGCATCCCAGTCTTAGTACGTATGGTCCAATATTGAGTTGGCCCACTCTTTGCAGCTATAACAGCTTTAACTTTTCTGGGAAGGCTGTCCACACGGTTTAGGAGTGTGTCTATGGGAATGTTTGACTATTCTTCCACTAGCGCATTTGTGAGGTCAGGCACTGATGTTAAACGAGAACCCCTGGAAAATAACCCCACACCATAATCCCCCCTCCACCAAATGATTTGGATCACTGCACAAAGCAAAATCCATAAAGACATGAGTTTGGGGTGGAGGAACTTGACTGGCCTGCACAGCCATACCCCCTCCACCTGACCTCAACCCAATAGAACATCTTTGGGATGATTTAGAGCAGAGACTGTGAACCAGGATTTCTTGTCCAATATCAGTGCCTGACCTCACAAATGCGCTTCTGGAAGAATGGTCAAACATTCCCATAGACACACTCCTAAACCTTGTGGAAAGTGTTCCCAGAAGAGTTGAAGCTGTTATAGCTGCAAAGGATGAGCCAACTCAGTATTGAGCCCTATGGACTAAGACTGGGATGCCATTAAAGTTCATGGGGCAGATCCACAAAGATCTGCACCGGCGCAGCGTATCTAAGATAGCGAATTTGCATATCGGATCTAGCCGAGATGCAGTCGTATCTTGTTTTGAGGATTCAAAACAAAGATACGACGCAGGAATTTTGAAATTACGCCGGCGTAATTTCTTTGTGGATCTACCCTCGTGTGTGTAAAAACTGGTGTCCCAAAACTTTTGACAATATAGTGTATATGCTTAACATTTTTTTTTTTTTTTTAGTGCACAATAGCATTTGTGGCAGTGGAGAAGTGGAGATTTCTCTCCATAGGTTTCTCAGAAATGATTCTGCTACTGCTGTTTTTATAGTAACCATATTCGTCATAGATTACAAGCTTCAGAATCTGTAATAATATTTTGTGAAGAGAGAAGTAATAGTAAATTGCGTATGTAATTGTATGGTAATTAAACATTTTAATGTGTATTTTTTTGCCTGTACTGCACTCCTGGAGAAGTGTACCTCTGTAAAAAAAAAGTGTTTACTTACCTATACTTACCCCTCTCTGGTCCGGTCATGTGATCCCCTATGTCAGTGGGAGGTGGCTGCAGGGGGGAGGAGGGAAAACCTGACAAACAGCTGGTACATCTGGGAGCCGTGACGTCACTTATAGGCTCCCATGTCCCAGCAGTTGGCGCTGCTCCCTCTTCTCCCCTGCAGCTGCCACTCACTGACACAGGGGACCCAGGGCTGTGGGATCATGTGACCAGAGAGGATCCCATGCAAGGTAACCCTAAGGGCAGCTTGATTACCCCTGTATGATGGTATGTGAGGGGGATTACATAACTCCTTTGGACGCAGCTGTGACGTCATGCATGTTAACCCAGCTAATTTTATCCAGGCACCAAGTAAGACCATTCTTAGTTTCTAAACCACTAAATCTTTACTAAACTTACCTATGGAGACTTTTGTGATAAATATCTTCCCAGATATCATCCATAGATTATAATTTATTAGATGCATAATTATAAAGTATCCCTTCCCACGTGCTTATATAGGTATTCTAAAGATATCCTTGTGGAATTTATTTCATAATTATGATAGCTATATATGTGCATACATTTTCTAAGTTGCACCCATTCGTACAGACAATTTTTTAGGGATGCCATCACTATTACTTTTTTTGATTAGTTCTGGCTATTTTATATTTTATAGTTTGGGCATACCATCTGTGGGATATACATTTTAGTGGCTTCCCTTTTGCTACAGTGCTCACCCAGGGTGAGTACTACACATGCGTTGTTTCGTCCAGGGTGGGTGAATGTGCTGTGAATGAATGTTGAATATATATATACATGCAAAGATTCTCATGGTATTGCGTATATTGTATTTTGATTTTTATATAAAGGCATTTTGCTAATATGTTATATTTTTTTATTTATTTCATGATTCCCTTTTATCTTTTCTCCTTCTTTGTGTGTCCTGAGGAAGCGGACCAGCGAAACACGTTGACGCACAAGGGTTTACTCACTCCTTATCATGTAACAATACTGTAAACCTACTTTTTGACTTATGTCAGCCATGTACTGCATATATGTGATTATTTATGCTTTTTAGCCGATTTTTGTTTTTTGTATATGTGTCTTTCAATCTTGTTCATTAATAAAATTATGGATTTTATATAAATAATGCAGTCCAGTTTACCTTTAAAGTTCAAACCAAAAAAAAAAAATCCCCTTTTTTTCTCTTTGCAGCAGAGCAGATTAAAAATAGGTAAGTATACATATCTCATTTTACACAGGATAGGTAGGATATAGAGAACCACAATGCCCGTGGCAATGCACTGCGGTGTGTTGCAGTGAGGGGGCATTTGGGGGTCATTCAAAATGAATGGCTCTGCACAACAATAAGTAGCGGCTGTGTGCTGCAATAAAACAGATTATCCGACGAATGATCGTCTGTTTTTTTTTTGCATGCTAATCTCAGATCGAATCAGAAGAGTTTACTAAAGTCACGGAAATTCTCGTACGACAGAATAAAAATTCGGAAGTGATGTCATGTGTTGTAATGCATTTGTATTGCTTTTTCGAACGACAGCCGTACTGATTAACCACTTAAGCCCCGGACCATTTTGCTGGCCAAAGACCAGGCCACTTTTTGCGATTCGGCACTGCGTCGCTTTAACTGACAATTGCAGTGTCGTGCGACGTGGCTCCCAAACAAAATTGGCGTCATTTTCTTCCCACAAATAGAGCTTTCTTTTGGTGGTATTTGATTACCTCTGCGGTTTTTATTTTTTGCGCTATAAACAAAAATAGAGCGCCAATTTTGAAAAAAAAAACAATATTTTTTAACTTTTTGCTATAATAAATATCCCCAAAGAATATATATAAAAACGTATTTTTCCTCAGTTTAGGCTGATACGTATTCTTCTACATATTTTTGGTAAAAAAATCGCAATAAGCGTATATTGATTGGTTTGCGCAAAAGTTATAGCGTCTACAAATAGGGGATAGAATTATGGCATTTTTATTATAATTTTTTTTTTACTAGTAATTGCGGTGATCTGCTTGATTTTTATCGTGACTGCGATATTATGGCGGACACATTGGACACTTTTGACACATTTTTGGGACCATTGTCATTTTTACAATGATCAGTGCTATAGAAATGCACTGATTACAGTAAAAATGAAACTGACAGTGAAGCGGTTAACCGCTAGGTGGCGCTGAAGGGGTTAAGTGTACCCTAAGGAGTGCTTCTAACTGTAGGGGGGATGCGCTGTGTGTGACACGACAGTGATCACAGCTTCCGATTACAGGAAGCTGTGATCACTGTCCTGTCACTAGGAAGACTGGGAAAATGCTTGTTTACATCAGCATTTCCCCGTTATTCCTCACCGTGACACGATCGCGGGTATGCCCGTGGACATCGAATCCGCGGGACCCGCGGTCGGAGTCACGGAGCTTGCAGCGGGCGCTCACTGCCACGATGCCGTGTCTTAAAGGGGATGTATATATATGTCCTTTTCAGGGCCGTTAATAGGGGGGGACCACCAGTCCTCCTGTAGGGGGTCCGGGCACACAGGGGGGCCCTAACTGCAGGGGGAATTAGTGCGGTTTGGGTGGAGGAGCAGTTACAGAAGGATGCCCCTTGCTATATTGGGGGGGGGCTGCCAGGTAGGTTGTACGGGGCCCCGTGATTTCTAACGGCAACCCTGGTCCTTTTGCCTGTCCAAGCCATGCTGCAGACGTATATCTGCGTGCGGCGGTCGGCAAGCAGTTAAACGAAAATCATACGATCTGGCATCGTCCGGAAAATTTTTTCGTGCATGTCCGATAGAATAATATCAGATGAACTGTCATGATCGGCTCTCAAAAGCTCTGTACTAACGATCTGATTATCGTACGATCAATTAGAAAGCGGCATTTTTCATACGATTTTCGAATCGTGTGTACGGGGCTTAAGATTTTAGTATTAGCAGCCTTCCAGTTGCAAGCGGAGTCTAATCAGCGTTTGTTTTTAACCGCAGTGATGAGAACATTCGAAGGAAGGAACATTTTTCTCAAACAAACACATTTTCTAGAAATGTGTGTGGTATTTGTTTGGAAAAGGAACCTCCGAAATGAAAAGTTAGAATCAATTTTTTTTTTTTCTCCAATTAACATTTTTTTTTTATTGATATAAATCGGTTCACAAGATACAGATAAATGCAGGTAATAACAGTAGCCAAAGCATACACTTATCCAAGAGTACAGATATTACCCTTGCCCTTTATGGGTAGAGGGGGAGTTGAGGTTCCGGCCCTAGGGGCCCTATTCCAAAAGCTGGCTCTACCGTCAGTCAGGTCAACAAACTTATGCATTTCAAACCGTTTTCTATACTCTGGTGTCAACGGTGACACCGAAACAGTAGATTGTGTAAGAAGAAAAAGGGAGTCAAGAAAAGAAAGAGGAAAAGAGAGAGAAGGGAGATTTAGGTTACCGCGCCTGCCACCCCGTCCGCCCCCGGCGGGTCCTCCCGCCGGTGCCACTCACTCCAGACCTCGTCGTGGGCATCCATGCGATTACGTATCCTGGCTGTCATCCGCTCCATCAGCTCCACGTCCTTGACCCTAGCGTAAAGGGCCTCCTGGGACGGGGGTGTGGTCTTTTTCCAATTAAGGGCTATCAGGCATCTAGCCGCCGTTAGCACGTGCCTAAGCAGTTTTTTATATGGCTTGGCCAGGCGGGGTTGGGAGATACCAAGTAAAAATAGTTTAGGGGTTAGGGGGATTGGCGCCTCAAAGAGATGGGTAAGCAGCTGGTGCGTGGACTGCCAGAACGGGGTGATAAGGGGGCACGTCCAATAGATGTGGAAGAGAGAGCCTCTGGCCTGATGGCATCGCCAGCATCGGTCAGAGGTGGATGGAAATATTTTGTGGAGTATGTCCGGGGTTTGGTACCAGAAACACAGAATTTTGTATGAGTTTTCCCTATACAGGGTGCATAGGGACGATTTGGCAGCCTGCCTCCAGACGGCCTGCCAGGCCTCCATCGGCAGTGACTCCCCCAGCTCTCTCTCCCACCTCAGCATATATACATGCTTCCCCCGCCCCTGCCAATCATATGCGTTCAGTAGCTGGTAGATATCCGTGATCTACCCCCGTCTTTGGCGCCCCTCTAGGACAATACGTTCAAATGGGGACGGTTGCGAAAATTGGAGCTTTGGGGCTATTGTCTGGGCATAATGTCTTATTTGTAAGTAGCTGTAAAACACCTGTCTGGGCAGGTCGTGTTTCACCTGGAGCTCCGAGAATGTCAGCAGCCTACGGGTCCTGGGGTCCACCAAGTGTCCAAAAATGGAATAGGTCTCGCGAGGCCCAGGGCCAAGACATCTGGTGGGTCAGGCTGTCCGGTATTTTGGGGTTGCAAACAAAAGAGTTTAGCAAGGAGCATTCAGACTTAAGCCCCACTTCTCGGGACATCTTACGCCAGAGTCCTCTGAGCAAAGACATCGAGCCTAACAAACGGTCAGGCCCCACTCCCACATCAGCATCCCATAAAAGGCTATTTGGGTGGACCGGGGCTAACCATATCTTTTCTATCTCCGTCCACTTATTAAAGGACCTCTGGGGAAACCAGGAGACCACTGCACGCAACTGGGTAGCTTGGTAATATTTAACAAGGTTGGGGAAAGCCAGGCCCCGTCTCCTCGCGAGGCTGTCATGACCGACCCAGGGATCCTATGTTTTTTATAGTTCCAAACAAACTTCAGCATATCACTCTGAAGCTTGCGGAGGTGGGCGTACGGGATCGGGATGGGTAGCGTCTGAAACAGATAAAGGAGTTTGGGGAGGATGACCATTTTTATGGCCGCCACTCGGCCTAGGAGCGAGATATGATGTGCCTTCCACTTTTGAAGAAGGCCTCTGACTGTCCGATATAGGGGAGGGAAGTTGGCCTGGTACAGGGAGCCGAAGGATGGTGTAATATGGATCCCGAGGTATTTAAGGGATGAACTCTCCCAGGTATAGGGGAAATTCGACTGTAGGTGGTGGACCTCAGCCTCCGCAATGTTGATCGGTATGGCCGCTGACTTTGAAGCGTTCGTTTTGTACCCCGACATTGTCCCGTATTTATCTAGTTCAGCATGGAGGTTGGGCAGGGAGATTCTGGGTTGGGTCAAGGTGAGAATAATGTCGTCCGCAAACAAGGATGTCTTAAATTCCTTTCCCCGCACCGAGATGCCCCTAATGTCCGGATTTCCCCGTATGGATGCTGCCAGGGGCTCGACACATAGGGCAAAGAGCAAAGGTGAAAGTGGGCATCCCTGGCGCGTACCGTTGGCTATCTGGAAGGGGGAGGATGTGGCAAAGGGGGTTTTAACTTGGGAGGTGGGGTTTGAGTATAGGTGTTGTACCGCCCGCAAGAAGGGACCTTTAAACCCCATGTGGTGCAGGGTAGCGAACATAAAGGGCCAGCTTAGGCGATCGAAGGCCTTTTCGGCGTCTAGGCTCAGTATAAGAGCCTCCGCACCGTCCCTATTGGCTACATCAATCAGGTCGATGACCTTCCTGGTGTTGTCCCCTGCCTGGCGTAGCGGCACAAAACCTACTTGGTCCTTATGGATCAGGGAGGGAAGAATAATATTCAGCCTAATCGATAGAAGTTTAGTGAATATTTTGAGGTCTGAATTTAGTAACGCTATGGGCCTGTAACTAGCGCAAGAGGCTGGGTCTTTATCCGGTTTTGGTATGAGGGTCAAAAAGGATCCTTGCATGTCACTTGGGATTGGGGTCTGGTGGAGGAAGGCGTTAAATAGTGTGGTCATGTGGGGGCTGAGTAACGGGAGAAAGGCCTTGTAATACTCGTACGGTAGTCCGTCAGGGCCAGGGGATTTATGGGCTGGGAGGCCCTTCACTGTGTCTGCTAACTCTTCCGCCGATATAGGGGCGTTCAGGCCCTGTAAGTCTGCTATCTGAAGTCGGGGTAGACCTGCTTGTTCCAAGTATTGGGTCATACGGGCCTTCAGGACGGGAGATGGGGGGTCATGTGGTACTTCCGGTTTATTATATAGGTCCGTATAGTAGTCCGCGAAGGCTGCCACTATGTCCCTGGGATGTGTTAGAAGATCGCCCCCCCTGTTCTTTATCTGATGTGGGGTAGAGGTAAGGGCTTGGTCTGCCAGTTTCCTGGCCAAGAGAGCCTGCGCCTTGTTGCCCTTGTCATAGTAAAGTTGCTTCAGGCGGGTTAGCGCCTTTTCTACTTTGCCTAAAGTGAGGTCCCGCAGTGTCGTGCGCGTTTGGACAATCCGTTTAAGGAGTGCGGTGGATGGGTTTTGCAGGAGCTTAGCCTCCAGGGCCTTCAACTGTCGTTCGGCCAATGCTTTAGCAGCACCGGCGTCTTTCTTCATGGCCGAAGAGAGGGCCATGCACTTTCCCCTCAGGACCGCCTTGTGGGCGGCCCACAGGGTGGAGGTGGAAACGTCCGGTGTGTCATTTTCAGCGAAATAATGCTGAAGGGTCTCTTCTAGCTCCCGTTTCGAGGGGGCATGTTGCAGAAGAAAGTCATTAAGCCTCCAGTTATAGGGCCGGCGGAGGGGCGCGATTAAATTCAGGGATAGTGTGATGGGGGCATGGTCCGACCAGGAGATGGGCAGCACACTAGCCGCTTCTGCAATCCGAAGCGTATTGTTATTCACGAAAAAGTAATCTATCCGCGTGTGTGTGCGATGTGGGGCCGAATAAAATGTGTATTGGCGATCTCCTGGATGGAGGGCTCGCCAGGCATCAAAGAGTGCGTTTTTCCTAGTCAGTTGGCGAAACAACTTTGAATCCCTAAGGGCCCGGGTTTGCGAGGTCTGGGTGTTTGCCACTAGGCGATCCCAGGTAGCCGAGTGTGCCAGGTTAAAGTCTCCTCCGATCACCAGTAAGTCATGGGACTCTCGGAAAAGTCGGGCATGAACCCTGGTTAAGAAATGGTGCTGATGTGTGTTGGGAGCGTAGACTACGCAGAAGGTAATGGCCTGTGACTGCCACAGGCCCCTGAGGATAAGAAAGTGTCCCTGAGGGTCTAAATACGTGGAGGAGCATGTAAAAGGGGACCCCTTTTTAAAGAGGATGGCTACGCCCGCCTTCTTGTTTGGTCCAAAAGCCTGGTATACCTGGGGAAAGTGTAGGGATGCAAATGTGAAGGAGTCAGCCCTATCAAAGTGGGTCTCCTGCACCATGATAATATCTGCCCCTGACTGCCTAAACTCTCGGAGCGCCAGGTGGCGTTTCTTGTTGGAATTTAGCCCATGTACATTTAATGAAAAAATTCTAGCCATAGCCTAGGAGGGGGTGTGCTACTCGTATACTTATCTGGTGGAGCAGGCGACGAGCCCAGGTCAAGGAGCGTGACATCCGCGCGAGGAAGGCCGGGGGCCAGCGGGGACGAGGCACAGGCTGCGGAGAGCAGGAGCAGGGAGCTCTAGAGAGGGGGAAAGAAAAAAGAGTAAGAACACACAGAGTAAACACGATAAACATTCTCGTACATGCCCTGGGTGACCAAGGGGTCACGGGCCATATAAGTTCCGAACGGACTCCCCGGCCGGGAGATTTAAGATGTCCGGGCCGGGGAGACTCGGAGGGACCAAGGTCCAGGGAGGAACTCTCTAGCGGATAGCCACTAGGGGGGATCAGCATCCAGAAATCCGGTCAGTCCAGACAGGGGCGCCTCAGGGCAGCCCGATAAATAAAAAACAAAAATGTGGCGAGGGCCTTCGGGGGAGAGGCAGGGATTTGGAGCACCTGAGCTTCCAAAAAAGAGAAGGGGACAATCATGAACTTGCACCGCACGAAACAAATAATAAAGAAACAAACAAAAAAAAAAAAAGGGGGAGTACAGATCAGTGCTTCGTGTTGTCCGGCCGGACAGGTCGGGTTTCGCCAGTTAGTCAGCTGGTCATCAGGGAAAGGGCCTTCCAACACCAGGGCCTCCGGATCTGTGTCTAGGGGATCGGCGGGAGGGCTCCGGGCCCTTGGGGCGTTTATTCGGTGGAACCTTCTGCCAGACCACCGGGGGTGGAGGGGGAGTGGCCACCAGGTCCCAGTCAGGTAGTTGAGGGACAGGAATGTCCAGGGCGTCGCAGAAAGAGTCTAGGTCTTCGGGGTATCGCAGGATCGCCGATCTCCCTTGATGTTTGGCCGTTAAGCTAAAGGGGAAGCCCCATCTATAAAGAATGTCCTGGTCTTGCAGGGAGCGTAGTAGTAGTTGCAGGAGTCTCCGCTTCTGGAGCGTGATCCATGAGAGGTCTGGATAAAGTTGTATCGGGGAGTTGTCGAACACTAGGTTGTGGACAGCGCGGGCTTTGCGCATGATGGTCTCCTTCAGCGGATATGATTGTATGCGGCAAATAACGTCCCGTGGCTTAGAAGCGGGGCCTTTCGGGCGCAAGGCCCTATGAGCTCTGTCCATTTCAATGTGTTTGTCCAGGGGAGCCCCTGTGAGGTCGTTAAACATCGTCTGGAGCGTTTTTTGCAAATCTTCAGCTTCATCCGCCTCAGGGAGGCCTCGCACTCTAATGTTATTGCAGGGCCCCCTGTTGTCCAGGTCCTCCAAGTGGCGCTGCATGTCCCGTAACATAAGGCGGTGGTCAGAGCCCTGAAGTTGGGTCCTATGTACGGCCAATTTAGTCTCCTGTATCTCTTCTTCAGCCATCTCTACTCTATCGGCCAGGTGTTTAAGGCCTGCTTGAATGGTTTGGATTTCAGTCCGGCAAGTGTCTTTTACATCTGCAATCAGTTGCTTAAAGTCCTCCTTTGTGGGGAAGGCTTGCAAATAGGTCTGCCAGGAGGGCTGCACAGCTCCATCCGGGCCCCACGACTGGTGGGGGGATGTAGAGGTTGTGTGGCAATGGGACCCAGCGGTGGGGCTCTTGGTTCGGGGCGGGGGGTGTTCAGATGGGGGAGCACCCGAGTCAGTCCATGGTATGGTCAGGGGGGGCTGTAGGGTGGACCCCGGGGGTACGTCCCCCTGAGATGGCATGCTGGCCTGTGCCATCTGGGCATAGGAAAGGTGGGGGTGATATGTTGCTTGTGCCCCTGTCCGGAGCGGGTCTGCAGAGCGTGAGGTTCTCTGGGCTTGCGGTGGATCCGGGGCCCACGCAGAGGAGAAGCCATGCGCCTGGGGTGAACTAGGCCGCACCATCGCGGGGGGGTGCGATGGGCTTGGCAGGCCCGGGAAGTCCAGGAGTGGATCCGGGAGGGAGGCTGGCCTGATGGCAGTGTCCTGTGACCCCAGGGCCTGCGCCGCTTGGTTCGATCCGGGGGTGGTCTCCGCGTCCTGCCGCAACTGCGACGGAGGATGCGTTGCGGCCTGGTCGCCGCGTTGTACGGGCGGCATCTGAGGCTGATGGCCTCGGTCACTCACCCCTTGCTGGGACCCATCGGGGTCCGATGTCCTCTGCGGGGATGGCGGTGGATCCCCGGAGGCCCGCGATGGAGCGGTGTTCTGCTCGTGCTGCGGGGCGAGGTCTCGGTGCTGACAGGCCTCGGCGTCCGGCGCCATCTTGCTATGGCTACCCGGCGGCATGTCAGGGATCTTAAAATAGTCCCTGAAGGACGTGGAGGCTCCGGACAGCGGCAGGGAAAGTCCTCTAGATGTGGAGGATCTGGTGGTGCGGGAGGAGCTCATTAAATTGGATTGATTTCCCCCGAAATCGGCCTAAGTGCTGCGGGCTGGTGTGGAGCTCCTAGGCAGCACGTCCGTCCAGCTCGGCTTCTGGTCACGCCCCGAAGCAAATTTTTTTAATGAAGTACTATCAAACGTTATTTGTCACATCATCAAAAGTACTGATCGAAAATCGAAATGTACTGATCGAAAATCTACTACTATATGGCCAACTTTAGTCACTGGCTCACAAGGGCCTTATGGAGGTGTACATCCAAAACTGATGCCTGGTACATACGATCGGTTTTCCCAACGGGAAAACTGCCTTGTTTGCTTTTGGTCCGGAATCCCGTCCGTGTGTATGCTCCATAGCACTTTTCCTGACAGGAAAACTGCGAGCAAAAAAAAGAGAACTTGTTCTCTTTTTTCCCGCCGTGATTCGCTGCGTTTTTTTGCTCTGCAGTTTTCCTATGGGAAACACTGCAGTTTAGCATACACACGGCCGGTTTTCCCGACCAAAGCTGTGATGGTAGTTTTCCTGTCAGGAAAAATGGCCATGTTTACACGGGAAAAGCAACCAAGCAGGTTCTCGGTTTTCCCCGGCGGACTTTTGACCGCTGGGAAAACCGATCGTGTGTACGAGGCATGAGACATTTTTGGATTAGCTGACCATTAAAGGGAAATCCCACTAGCAGGACCTGGGTTTAAAATCAAATTTTCAGAAAGGCTTTGGCCCGGATTCTCAAACGAGTTACGCCAGCGTATCTCCAGATACGCCGTCGTAACTCTGAGTCCGAGCCGTCGTATCTATGCGCCTGATTCTTAGAATCAGTTACACATAGATTTGTATTAGATCCGACCGGCGTAAGTCTCTTACGCCGTCGGATCTTAACTGCATATTTACGCTGGCCGCTAGGGGCGTGTACGCTGATTTACGCCTAGAAATATGTAAATCAGCTAGATACGCAAATTCACAAACGTACGCCCGGCCGTCGCAGTACAGATACGCCGTTTACGTTAGGCTTTTCCCAGCGTAAAGTTACCCCTGCTATATGAGGCGTACATGCGGCGTACCAATGTTAAGTATGGACAGCGTTCCCGCGTAGAATTTTGAAAAATTTACGTCGTTTGCGTAAGTCGTTCGTGAATGGGGCTGGACGTAATTTACGTTCACGTCGAAACCAATACGTCCTTGCGGCGTACTTTGGAGCAATGCACACTGGGATATGTCCACGGACGGCGCATGCGCCGTTCGTAAAAAGCGTCATTTACGTGGGATCACATAACTTTTACATAACACACGCCCACATCTTCCACATTTGAATTAGGCGGGCTTACGCCAGCCTATTTACGCTACGCCGCCGCAACTTACGGAGCAAGTGCTTTGAGAATACTGCACTTGCCCGTCTAAGTTGCGGAGGCGTAACGTAAATAGGATACGTTACGCCCGCTCAAAGGTACGCCGCTGTACGTGAATCTGGGCCTTTATGTTTCCCACCGGTCTAGTGTAAGGATTCTTGACTAGCCAATAAAAATCTGAGGGCTTGCCAACATTGGTTGGAAGGAGATCACAAGACCGGTATGTTCTCTCAGAAAAGGTGGTAGGGTTTTCTGGAGAGTAAAAATAGTTTAGAGCGATTGCTGATCCTGCATATAAATGCAGCGCTGACACAAGGCAGATGTCCCGGATAAGTGTATTGCTTCGGTGTTACAAGGTTCTCCTCAGGCTCTGGGAGTGGAGACGTTCCATTGTGTGTGTGTCAGTGGTGACTCAGTGCAGAGTGACAAGGCAGAAAAACAGGCCAGAGGATCACGTGAGGTTCTCCTCAACTGAGCTCGCTCCACCAGACTCGTCAACACAATCATGACTCTTAGTCACCAACCACCACAAACAACATGTACCAGAAGACATTTTGTGGGGAAGCACCTAGGAGAACACAGTCCGGGGGGGGTTAGACATCTATCTTAATATAGAAAAACAAACATAACCTGATGAAAGTAAAAGCAAGAAAGAGATTTCTCTTAACCACTTAAGCCCCGGACCATATTGCTGGTCAAAGACCAGAGCACTTTTTGCGGTTCGGCACTGCGCCGCTTTAACTGACAATTGCGCGGTCGTGCGAAGTGGCTCCCAAACAAAATTGGCGTCCTTTTTTCCCCACAAATAGAGCTTTCTTTGGTGGTATTTGATCACCTCTGCGGTTTTTAGTTTTTGCGCTATAAACAAAAATAGAGCGACAATTTTGAAAAAAAAAAAATATTTTTTACTTTTTACCATAATAAATATCCCCCAAAAATGTATATAACATTTTTTTTCCTCAGTTTAGGCCGATACTTATTCTTCTACATATTTTTCGTAAAAAAAATCGCAATAAGCGTTTATTGATTGGTTTGCGCAAAAGTTATACCGTTTAAAAAATAAGGGGTAGTTTTATGGCATTTTTATTAAAAAAAAATTATTTACTAGTAATGGTGGCGATCAGCGTTTTTTTTTCGGTACTGCGACATTATGGCGGACACTTCGGACACTTTTGACACATTTTTGGGACCATTGGCATTTTTATAGCGATCAGTGCTATAAAAATGCATTGATTACTATAAAAATGCCACTGGCAGGGAAGGGGTTAACACTAGGGGGCGGGGAAGGGGTTAAGCATGTTCCCTGGGTGGGTTCTAACTGTAGGGGGGGTGGACTCACTAGGGGAAATGACTGATCGCTGTTCATACATTGTATGAACAGACGGTCAGGTATTTCTCCCCTGACAGGACCGGAAGCTGTGTGTTTACACACACAGCTCCCAGTTCTTGCTCTCTAACGAGCGATCGCCGGTGCCCGGCGGTGATCGCGACTGCCAGGCATGTGCGCGGGAGTCAGGAGCGAGCGGGGGGCGCGTGTACGCACCTCCAGCGGCGCGCGCGCACCCCTATTGGCTGCTGGGAGAGATGACGCATAGCTACGTGCTCTCACCCAGCAGAGCCGACCTGCCGCCGTATAACTGCGGCGGCTGGTCGTCAAGCAGTTAAAGAAGCATAAAGCCTAAAAACAAAAACGTTTGATGGGAGAAAAACTGTTAATATCCATACCTGTATAAGCCCAATACTGCCTCTTATACGTCATGTCTCCTAAGTTACTTTGCAAATGATTGTTTGCTTTAAAGCGGAGGTCCCCGCCAATTATTATTTTTTTAAATCCAGCAGCTACAAATACTGCAGCTGCCGACTTTTAAAATATGGACACTTCGGGGGGTTCCGAAGAGCAGAAGTTCCATTTTTCGGTGGAACTCCGCTTTAAAGTGGTTGTAAACCCACTGGCCTGGATTCAAGAAGCAATTGCGCCTGTGTAACCATAGTTACACAGCGCAATTGCTTACTTGCCCCGGCATAACGAATGCTCCTGATTCAGGAACCTCATTACGCCGACTGCAGCCTAAGATATGCGCGGCATAAGGCTCTTATGCCCGCATATCTTAGGCTGCATTCTTGCGATGGCCGCTAGGTGGCGTTCCCGTTGTGCTCAGCGTATAGTATGCAAATTGCATACTAACGCCGATTCACAACGTTACGCGTACGCAGTTTACGTCGTTTCCGTACGGCGTCTTCCGTACGACATATACCTGTCGTTCTCGCGTCGCGAAATTTCAAATTTACGTAGTTTGCGTAAGTGATTCGTGAATGGCGCTGGACGCCATTCACGTTCACTTTGAAGCAAATGACGTCCTTGCGACGACATTTGCCGCAATGCACGTCGGGAAAGTTTCCCGACGGAGCATGCGCTCTACGATCGGCGCGGGAACGCGCCTAATTTAAATGATTCCCGCCCCCTACGGGATCATTTAAATTGCGCGCGCTTACGCCGGGCATTTTGCCGCCGCACCCACGCAATTTACGTGGATCAAGGGCAGCGCAGTAAATTTGCGGGGGCGCAGGGCAAAAATGTTGCCCTGCGCCTCCGTAAAAAATGCGCAATTGTACTTGAATCTAGCCCACTGTTAACACTTGCACCTACAGGTAAGCCTAGATTATGGCTTACCTGTAGGTGCAAGAAATATCTCCTTAACCTACACGGTTAAGGAGATATTTTCACAGAAACAGGCATTAACGGGGCCGGAGCGTCGAAAACAGGAACTAGCAACGAGGGGACATGGCGGCGGTGGTGGACGGGACCGAGGCGGACTTTGGGGGCTTCGATCTCAGGTAAGTGACACATAATGAGCTGGTATGCTGTGCATACTAGCTCATTATGCCTTTCTCTTGCAGGTTATTTAAATAAAAAATATCAGAGGGTTTACTTCCTCTTTAAGAAGTATAAGGTGTGAGTTTCTTTCCCGCAACCACAGGTTGCAGGCATAGGTGTGTGCGCAGCCCATTGCGTTAGGGTGTGCACCCCAAAGCTCGAACACATATTTGTGTGTATGTGTATATATACTGGCCCAGATTCAGTAAGCAATTGCGCCTGCGTAACCATAGTTACGCAGCGCAATTGCTGACTTGCGCCGGCGTAACGAGTTCTCCTGATTCAGAGAACTCGTTACGCCGACTGCAGCCTAAAATCTGCGTGGCATAAGGCTCTTATGCCACGCAGATTTTAGGCTGCATTCTTGCGATGACCGCTAGGGGGCGTTCCCATTGTGGTCAGCGTATTGTATGCAAATTGCATACTTACGCCGATTCACAATGTTGCGCACCCCCTGCGTACGCAAGTTACGTCGTTTCCATACGGCGTGTTTAGCGTAAGGCTGCCCCTTCTAATAGCAGGGGCAGCCAATGCTAAACTATACCCGACGTTCGAATTTTACGTCGTTTGCGTAAGTGAATCGTGAATGGCGCTGGAAGCCATTCACGTTCACTTTAAAGCAAATGACGTCCTTGTGACGTCATTTGCCGCAATGCACGTCGGGAAAGTTTCCAGACGGAGCATGCGCTCTACGCTCGGCGCGGGAGCGCGCCTAATTTAAATAATTCCCGCCGGAAATATTTGCGGGGGCGCCTCCGCAAATAGAGCGCAATTCTTTCTGAATCCGGGCCCCTGATGGTGTCATTAGAGCAGTGGATGGTCTCAGTAGGGTAGAAATTGGTGTCAGTAGGGTAGTGGATGGTGTCAGTAGTTTTTATTTTTATTATTTTATTTTGTATTCTTTTTTACAATTTTATTTGTTTAATTATTTTTTTACCATTTTTCAAAAATAGGGGGAATATGTGGCACATGGGGTGATTATGGTGTGCCCAGGCACACCTGGTACACCCTCTGCGCACGCCTATGGTCGCACAAATCCCCCATCAGAACAGACAGTGCTGATATGGGAGTCCCCCCTGCTGGGCCATTGCCTGTCAGGGAGGCAGGGGGAGGGAGGTATCCCCACTGGGAGAAGATAGTGATTATTGCTAGTGGCTATAGCAGCCACTAGCAATAATCATAAGAGAGTCTGGCAGCCTGGTTGTACCCGAGTTGATTGATTGATCAAATTGGTACATTTAACATTTACCGGTTCGAATCTCGGCCAGTTCCTGCTGTTCCGGCCAAGATTCCAACCGTGTATGGCCAGCCTATGGCTACATTCACACAGCGATTTAGCAGTGTCTGCCGGCAAGAATCTACTGGTGGGTGTAAATGCTGCAAGCACACTACATGGCTGGATGTGGGCTATCTGATCTGGGGGGGGGGGCAGTAAAAAATAATAATCAGGGGGCATAATGTCAAGTGTGACAAAGATGCTGGGAACCAGTAGTTCCTGTTTACTCTGAGTGGTTCTGCACAGAAGTCCTGTCTGACAGGTAGTGCAGAGGCCATGCAGGTGGACAGGGAATGCTAGTATGTATTAGGATGTTATTAGATTAGGTCCCTATCAGAGTGCCCCTTTACATCGATTATCCCTATCACAAGACCCCTTAAAATCAATGGTACATATCAGAGTACCCAGGGCTCAAGTCCTGCGGGAACGCGTGGGAACGGAGTTCCTGCACTTTTTTCACAGCAGGAACGCAGTTCCCTTTGCAGGACTAGAGCAGCCGAGAGCAGCCGAGCCGCCCGAGCCGATCCTTCACTAAGCGGCGATGCCCAGCTCGAGTCACTGTCAGGGGCAGGCGAACCTTAGTAATCCTTTATGTTACTGGCCGCTTCCTGTATATGGATTCATCGGGTAGTGTGCCGGTATTCCGTCACTTCCTCGATGCCGCAATGTCCCCTGGGAGCTTTTGTCATTGTTCCCAGGAGACATTGCGGCATCGAGGAAGTGACAGAATACCCGCACACTACCCGATGAATCCATATACAGGAAGCGGCCAGTAACATAAAGGATTACTAAGGTACAGTGGATCGAAAAAAAAAAAAACATGCGGTTTAGTAACTATGCATATGAGTGTATCATTTTTTTTTTTTGGTTGGGGAGTGGATCTTGGGTGGGAGTTCCCACACTTTTTTCCCCAGGACTTGACCCCTGAGAGTACCCCTTTACACTAATTGTCCCTATCAGAGTGCCCCTTTACATCAATTGTACATATCAGAATACCCCTTTACATCAATTGTATGTATCAGAGTACCCCTTTACATAGATTGTATGTATCAGAGTACCCCTTTACATCAACTGTATGTATCAGAGTGCCCATTTACATCAATTGTATGTATCAGAGTGCCCCTTTACATCAATTGTATGTATCAGAGTACCCCTTTACATCAATTGTATGTATTAGAGTACCCCTTTACATCAATTGTATGTATCAGAGTACCCCTTTACATCAATTGTATGTATCAGAGTACCCCTTTACATCAATTGTCCCTATCAGAGTGCACCTTTACATCAATTGTATGTATCAGAGTACCCCTTTACATTATTATTATACACGCTTTATATAGCGCCAATGATTTACGCAGCGCTTTACAATGTAGAGGGGGGACAGCACAATTATAGTACAATATAGAAGGTACATTAGGGCCCTGCTCATAGAGCTTACATTCTAAAGGGAGGGGGTGGTGGTACAAAAGGTAATAGCTGCAGAGAATGATTTAAAGAGGGTGGCTCAGGGACAGTTGTAAGGTGGGTGTGGCATAGGCTTCCCTGAATAAATTTGTTTTCAGGGATCTCCTAAAGGTGGACAGGGTGGGGGCTGACCACATCAATTACATCAATTGTACGTATTAGAGTACCCCTTTACATCAATTGTATGTATCAGAGTACCCCTTTACATTAATTGTATGTATCAAAGTACCCCTTTACATCAATTGTTTATATCAGAGTGCCCCTTTACATCAATTGTTTCTATCAGAGTGCCCCTTTACATCAATTGTACATATCAGAGTGCCCCTATACATCAATTGACAGTATCAAAATGCCCCTTTACATAATTTCTAGGTATCAGAGTACCCCTTTACATCAATTGTCCCCTATCAAATGCCCCTTTACATCAATTGTCCCCTATCAAATGCCCCTTTACATCAATTGTAAGTAGAGTGACCCTTTACATCAATTGTACATATCAGAGTTCTCCTTTACTTCAGGCGCCTGCTTCATCATCAATTAGACCCCATTCACACCTCTGCGACAAAACGCCCGACGCCAGACGCTCGTGCCGCTGGAGGGGAGAATTTCCATTGCTGTCTATGAGATGGTTCACATCTCATAGACGCCGTACGCCTGCCGCCTAAAAAAAAGTCCCGGACTCTTTTTTTCAGGCGGCATTGGCGTTCGGCCATACAAAGCAATGGGAAGGCTTTGTTAAAAAAAAAAGGTACACACTCGCGGCAAAATACGCGGCGTATCTTGTCGCGGAGGTGTGAATGCAGCCTTAGGACTCATTTATATCCTTACATCAGTTGTCCCCATCAGAGTGTCCCCCTACTTATATCTTCCCATTGGACATGGGTCTGTGTATGGACTCTCAGAGATCAGGGGGGGGGGCACAACTAAAATCTGGGGGGGGGAGCGCAGCCCTCCCAGCACCCCCTCTGTCTACGAACACTCGCAGCTGTCAGATTGGTACTCTGTACAAATCATTAGCTGGCGCAGCTCCTGCTTGCATGTGACCGCTCATCTCATCAGTTACGAGAATAGATCCTGCAAACAACCCCGGACCCAGCCAGTGTCCATCCAGGGTCTGCGTCTCTGCGGAGTTTTGGCCGCAGCTAATTGTCCAGCTTGTGCGCAGCCATTACACAGTGTTGCTGCATCCAGAGGTGGCGTTTTGCTGACTTTGAATGCAGCAAACTATCCTCTACTACACTGCTGTGTGAATGTTGCCTTAAGCTGGCCATACACTAGTAGAATTTCATTAAAGCGGAGTTCCACCCAAAAATTGAACTTCCGCTTATCCCACTCCTCACCCCCTTACATGCCACATTTGGCATGTCATTTTCTTGGGGGGGGGAGTGGGGGCTTCAGGAGAAGGGGACTTCCTGTCCCACTTCCTCCTTCCGCCGAGGGGCTGCAAAGGCGATTAAGCTTAATCGCCTTTTGGCAGCCCCTCCCTGTAGGCGATCGCCTAGGACACATGACAGGTCCTAGGCGATCGCCTGTCCAATCAAACAGCGCAGCGCCGGGCCGCGCCGCGCGCATGCGCAGCTCGCGCATGCGCAGTGGGTGCCTGGCCTTGAAGCCGAAAGCTGTCACGGCCGGGTGCCCACAGTGACAATGAAGACACCGGCCGGGGAGGGGGGGAGAGGAGCGGAGCCCCGGCTGGCGCGTCGCTGGAACGCAGGAGCAGGTAAGTGTCTGTTTATTAAAAGCCAGCAGCTACACTTTTTGTAGCTGCTGACTTTTAACAAACATAAATATTGGCTGGAACTCCCCTTTAAGAATTTTTTCTTGTAAAAACATTTGTTTGATTTTCAAATGGTTAGTGGGGTCAAATTGACATTTAATCTGCAATTAATAACCAAAAACTAAAGCTAGCCATAGAAGGCTATTCCTGCTGAATTGGTTAAAATTTGAGGGGTGGCTGGTCCTGCAAGCACCACCCAGCCTGGCAAAAGAAAATATGAAAATTGGTTGGGCTGGGTAGAGAATTAACAGCTGAACATTGACTGTATCCAATCAGATGTAGCCACTGTTTGGGTATTTTGACATGTGGCGAGGTAGGTAGTCAAAATACATTGGGGCAGATCCACGTAGAATTGCATGGGCGCAGCGTATGGGAGATACGGTACGCCGCTGTAACTTACTTTTTGATGCTTCGAATCCAGAAAGAATTTGCGCCGTAAGTTACGGCGGCGTAGTGTATCTCTCGCGGCGTAACGGCGCCTAATTCAAATCGACGAGTAGGGGGGCGTGTTTCATCTAAATGAAGCGCGTCCCCGCGCCGAACGAACTGTGCATGCGCCGTCCCTAAATTTCCTGCCGTGCATTGCGCTTGGTTTTGACCTGGACGTAAATTACGTCTTTCCCGATTTACGAACGACTTACGCAAAAAAAAAAAAATTAAAATTATACGCGGGAACGACGGCCATACTTTACATTGAGTACACCACGAAATAGCAGCTTTAACTATACGCCAAAAAAGCCGACTAGAGACAACGTAAAGGAATGCGCCGGCCGCTCGTACGTTCGTGGATCGTCGGAAATAGCTAATTTGCATACTCGGCGCGGATTACGACGTGAACGCCACCCAGCGGACGCCGAAGTATTGCATCTTAGATCCGAAGGCGTACGAAGACCCCCAGCCAGTCGGTCGATCAGTCCCAGCACTTACCCCATCTAGGTCTCCGCCTTCCTCGGCTTCATGGCGGCCCTGCTTCCCCTACGTCTCCTCCTTCTTCTTCTTCTTCCTCGGCCAATCGGGTCTCAGGACCGGGAGGAGAAGCAGGAAGACAATAGCAACAATAGCACTGCGCCCCGAGCCCAGTCCTTTTTGAAGATAGTTAGAGCCTCCAGCTCTAATCACATGCTTCTAAAAAAATAAAATAAAAAAAAACTTCCATTGGAATCCATGAATCCAGCGCCATGCATGTAAATTATGGGCTGAGAGCATGGATTAGGGGGGCGGGCCGCTGCTGATTCTGTCCTATGAGAATACGTACATTGAGTAACCTCTTCATTTTCGATATGAGACTAGCATGCAACAAAAAGTGGAGGATTATTTGTCTGATAATCTCATTGTGTGTACCAGACTTGCCAAATATATATATATAGAGAGAGAGAGAGAGAGAGAGATAAGGATCAGCAAGGCCCAATCAGGGCCTGTGCTACCACTAGAAAAAATAGGCAGCCGCCTAGGGAGCACTGCTGCCTATGGCGCCCGGCCACTGGTGTTTATACTCTCTTCTCTCTGCCGCAAGCAACTAAGTCTCAATATCTGCAGGCAGCCGCAGATGGTGCAGCGGCGGCGGAGGACAGTGTCTGTGTCCCGACTCCGGAATTAATGGAAGCAAGTATACATTCATTGATGGGCACTGGTAGGCTGCATTTGATGGGTGCGTCATTAAAAAGGTGGGGTATACGTGGCCAGGGCAAAGGGGGTGGAGTCAGGAGTGGAGCCAAGGGGGGCGGCAAAATGAGGTTTTGCTTAGGGCAGTGGTGGCGAACCTTGGCACCCCAAATGTTTTGGAACTACATTTCCCATGATGCTCAGCTACATTCAAGCGTGCATGAGCATCATGGGAAATGTAGTTCCAAAACATCTGGAGTGCTAAGGTCCGCCATCACTGACCTAGGGTGTCAAAAATCCTTACACCAGCCCTGGGCACAATCTGACTCTTTATATGTAATGAAAAAATTATGGCTGCCCATGTGTTCCTCTATAATGTTCCTTACCCTTTAAGAAAACAATATTGGTAAAGCATTAACACTCTAAAAATAATTAAAGGGGTTGTAAAGGTAAATGTTTTTTCACCTTAATGCATTAAGGTGAAAAAACATCCAACTGTAAAGCCCCCGAACCGCCCGCTTTACTTACCTGACCCCCTCGAAAGTCCTGCGCGCGTCCACGTCATCCTCTTCGGTTCCCAGCCTGGCTGTTGATCGGCTAGACTAGACAGATTGATAGCAGCGCAGCCATTGGCTGGCGCTGCTGTCAATCACAGCGGATGACGCGGCACGCTGGGGGGCGGGGCCGAGTGATACAGTCAGCGACTATGCCCGCCGCTGTATCACGGGAGCGTGCTCGCAAAAGCTTTCCACCATGCGAGCTCGCATGAAGGTGGAAAGCTTTTGCGAGGAGGAGCCGAGACAGCCGCCGAGGGACCCCAGAAGACAGGGTTAGGAGCTGCACAGTGGAGGTAAGTATAACATGTTTGTTTAAAAAAAAAAACATTCTGCCTTTAGTGTTGCTTTGACTCATTTACAATATAGCGTTTTAATGCGCTTCCCCATAGTAAAAATTGTCTGTTCCCATCTCAGCGCTGTCCATTTTTTCTGCATTTAAAGCGGTGGTTCACCCTCCTTAAGAACAATGCAGCATAAAATCCGGCATAGTAGCGCGAGCTACACTATGCCGGTCTTAATTTTTTTATCCCGGTACTCACGGTTATATCGTGCATTGACGATTCCGTCTGCCGCGGGGAATGGGCGTTCCTAGCAAGAGGGAGGGTGATTGACGGCCGGCTCTGGCACGTCACGCTCCCCGAAGACAGCCGGAGTACGTCTCGGCTCTTCACGGCGCCTGCGCACAGGCTATGCGCAGGCGCCGTGAAGAGCCAAGCCTATTTCGGCTATTTCCGGAGAAGCGTGACGTGCCACGGCCGGCCGTCAATCACCTTCCCTGTCCATAGGAACGCCCATTCCCCGGAATCTTCTATGTACGCTATAACAGTGAGTACGGGGGAAAAAAAATTAAGACCGGCATAGTGTAGCTCGCGCTACTATGCCGGATTTAATGCTAGAGGGAAAAAAAATTTTTTTATATAGGGTGAACCCCCGCTTTAAGTGCATTGGAAGGGCCATAAATTAAATTACAACACATCAAAGGGCATATAACGTGGTTTTTAATGCGTTGGCAACTTGTATTAACAAGGCTTGGTCAATGGCTGTTACCCACTCCAAATTATAACTTCAAAAAGCCTTTAAACCGCGTGTCAATACATATATCAATGCACAAAGAAAGCATACATTGACACATGCCTAATGCTAAAACAGAGATCTTTTTTTTGTATATAAAAAAAAGAAAAAGACTATAGTTCCTCTTTAAAAACAGTTTTTTTTCACTGTTTAAATTTTTTGAACACAACTGTGAAATTTTAGGATAGATATACGAAAGCATAAAAACATTTTTTTTGCGCATACAAAATTCCAGTCTTTATAGGGAACATTGTCACCTGTCACCCAAAGCATGGGTGGAGCTGTCTTTTCAGTTATGTAACAGGCATTGCACATTGTGATGAGGGCGCTTTGACAACCTGAATATTTTAAGCAGCAGGTGTACTGTAGGTATGAAATAACAATAGCGTTGCTCGGTTTCTCAAACGTCCTCAGGCTGGGGCCACACATGTACTACACATTTATAGTTACTTCTTTTATGCACACAGTGTACGGTTACCAGTGACACCAAAACAATGGTATGTAGACAGAAAACTGTTTAAAGGTTATTTGTAGTCAGAGTCTTCACTTGTGACATGTGGTAACCCTAATGACCAAGACCTGCGGTGTGCCTTGGCCTAGCTGGTCGGTACGCCTAAAAGGAGGAGGAGGGATATATACCCCCAGACTCCTCCTACAAATTCAGGCTAGCCTGCAGCCAGCCTTCTGACTTGAAAAAACAACACAAAGTATATCTTTCATACCCCATATACAGTGGAACCTTGGATTACGAGCATAATACGTTCCAGGAGAATGCTTGTAATCCAAAGCACTCGCAAATTAAAGCAAGTTTCCCCATAGAAGTCAATGGTAACGATAATAATTTGTTCCGCATTGTTCCACACTTCTATGGCATGCAATACCGCAGGGTTCGACAAACCCCAGGCGCCAGGTCGCATTGGCGCCTAGAATTAGCGGCCTGGCTCCTGGGATAGACTGCGGCAGATGTCTTGTCCCCATGCGACTTGCAGAACTAAGATGTCACGCCGGCCGGTAATTTAGTTTGCCTGCTGGAGCGAAATGCACAGCTCGCTCTGTTAACTGGGGGCATTCCCTTACATTGCTTACACTGGCAGGGGATATTGCACCCTCTTCTGGTGGCCACATCCCACAGAGCGGTACTGATTGGAGCATTGCATGTCAAATGACCAGAAGCATGTCACAACCAGGATGTGTCTGCATACAGTAAGCCACGAGGAGTGGAAGTAGCTGAGGATGATCCTGTCCGCCACAAACAGATGGATGGTGGTCCTGTTTTCTGGATCAGATGGCATCAGATGAAAACGAACAGGCGGCCCGTTTCCATCCGATTGCCCCAGCATGGTGGAGAGGACACAGACCTGTCATCCGCCTGCTCAGCGGAGAGATCCCACACTGAGCAAGCTGGTTCCGCTTGGCGGATGTGCCTGTGTGAAAGGGGCCTAAAGTCATAAAAAACGCATAAAAAACATCAATTGCTATACACGTTACATATCGCCTCGCACAAACTGGCTCCTAACTTATTTAGTTGGCTCCTAGATTCAAAACAAATTTGTCAAGCCCTGCAATACCGCATGTGGCCAGAGGTGGGAGAGCGCAGGAGAGCCTCGGAAATACTCGGGACAGCTTGGCTGAACTCGTAAACCCTCGGAAAGGCTTGAAAATTTTGTATTTTTGCGGTTTTACAAGTATTTTTAAGTATTTACGAACGGCTCCGATTGGCTCTGATTGGCTCCGGCGCCCCCGCACCTCTGGCCAAATGCGGTACTGCACACCGCTGTGGCTTGAATTCTGCTCATTTTGTGAGACAACACTTGCAAACCGAGTCAGGATTTAAAAAAAAAATGTATATCTCTCGGAAGGGGGTCGGACTGGAACATTATAATCAATATAGTTGTTGTATATAACCCTTGAAAAAGTCCAACAAAACGTACCCCATATACAGTGGAATCTTGGATTACGAGCATAATCCGTTCCAGGAGAATGTAATCGTAATCGTAATCCAAAGCACTCGCATATCAAAGCGAGTTTCCACATAGAAGTCTATGGAAACAAAAATAATTTGTTCCGCATTGACTTCTATGGCATGCAATACCGCAGGGTTCGACAAACTCCAGGCGCCTAGAATTAGCAGCCTGGTTCCTGGGATAGACTGCGGCAGATGTCTTGTCCCCATGCAGCTCCCCGATCTAGCTGGCCCCTAGATTCAAAACAAATTTGTCGAGCCCTGCAATACCGCATGTGGCCAGAGGTGGGGGGGGAGCCTCGGAAATAGCCTTGGGACAGCTCGGCTAAACACGTAAACCCTCGGAAAGGCTCGGGAATGGAGTATTTTCAAGTTTTTCCAAGTATTTTCGAGTATTTACGAACGGCCCCGGGCCCTCGCACCTCTGGCCAAATGTGGTACTGCACACCGCTGTGGCTTGGATCCTGCTCGTTTTGTAAGACAACACTCACAAACCGAGTCAGGATTTTTAAAAAAAATGCTCGTATTGCGACCGCTCATTAACCGCATTACTCGCAAACCAAGGTTTCACTGTATAGGCTGTTACAAAAAAAATCTGGGCCAAGCCCAAGCAACATAACGGGTAATTCCAGATTCGGAAAGATTTCTTCACAGTAAGAGCTGTGAAAATGTGGAATAGACTCCCTCCAGAGGTAGTTATGGCCAGCTCAGTAGATTAAAAAAAGGGCCTGGAATCTTTCCTAAATGTACATAATATAACTGGGTACTAAGATTTATAGGTAAAGTTGATCCGGGGAAAATCCGATTGCCTCTCAGGGGATCAGGAAGGAATTTTTTCCCCTGCTGTAGAAAATTGGAGCATGCTCTGCTGGGGTTTTTCACCTTCCTCTGGATCAACTGTGGGTGAAGGATTTATTTTTTTGGTTGAACTAGATGAACTACCCATTGCTTGCCAAACTCCAACATACCGATAAATGACAAGCCTACGGCATATCCTATTTATGTCAAGTTTTTGATAATGGACAATTGATCCCTTTGATGCGTTGCAAACTCGCTATAACTTGCCAGATACTATGTTATTCTATTCTTATCAGCTAAAGCATGCAGTAAGGACTCAGGGACTGTCTACACTATGGCAATTGTCCCCCACCCCCATATTTAATTACTTGCAATCCGTCACATCCAACAAGAGTTTCATCTCTCAATGCTACACTATGCTTTTGAACAGTTACAGTGCCTTGCGAAAGTATTCGGCCCCCTTGAACTTTGCGACCTCTTGCCACATTTCAGGCTTCAAACATAAAGATATAAAACTGTCATTTTTTTTGAAGAAATCAACAACAAGTGGGACACAATCATGAAGTGGAATGAAATTTATTGGATATTTCAAACTTTTTTAACAAATAAAAAAGTGAAAAAATGGGTGTGCAAAATTATTCAGCCCCTTTACTTTCAGTGCAGCAAACTCTCTCCAGAAGTTCAGTGAGGATCTCTGAATGATCCAATGTTGACCCAAATGACTAATGATGATAAATAGAATCCACCTGTGTGTAATCAAGTCTCCGTATAAATGCACCTGCACTGTGATAGTCTCAGAGGTCCGTTAAAAGCGCAGAGAGCATCATGAAGAACAAGGAACACACCAGGCAGGTCCCAAAATACTGTTGTGGAGAAGTTTAAAGCCGGATTTGGATACAAAAAGATTCCCCAAGCTTTAAACATCCCAAGGAGCACTGTGCAAGCGATAATATTGAAATAGAAGGAGTATCAGACCACTGCAAATCTACGAAGACCTGGCCGTCCCTCTAAACTTTCAGCTCATACAAGGAGAAGACTGATCAGAGATGCAGCCAAGAGGCCCATGATCACTCTGGATGAACTGCAGAGATCTACAGCTGAGGTGGGAGACTCTGTCCATAGGACAACAATCAGTCCCTGTATACTGCACAAATCTGGCCTTTATGGAAGAGTGGCAAGAAGAAAGCCATTTCTTAAAGATATCCATAAAAAGTGTCGTTTAAAGTTTGCCACAAGCCACCTGGGAGACACACCAAACATGTGGAAGAAGGTGCTCTGGTCAGATGAAACCAAAATCAAACTTTTATACTCTGTAGCTCCTGCTGGATTTTGCTTCTAATCCCCTTGTGGAGGCTTCCATTTGTGGATGGACATTTTATGGTTACACAACTTATCACATTGCTATAATCTTTTTATATGGACTATAAACTGAATCAATTATGAACTATGAATTATGGGGGTTGTGGAACAAATCATTTCAGTTTCCATTATTTCTTATGCCAGGTACACACGAGAGGATTTATCCGCGGATACGGTCCTCCGGACCGTTTCCGCAGATAAATCCTCTGAGGATTTCGATCCGCTGGAGTGTACTCACCATCGGATCGAAATCCGCCCCAAATTCACACCGCAGTGACGTGTCGCGCCGTCGCCGCGATGATGACGCGGCGACGTGCGCGACGCTGTCATATAAGGATATCTACACATGCGTCGAATCATTACGACGCATGCGAGGGATGGGTTCAGACGGATCGATCCGGTGAGTCTGTACAGACCACCGGATCGATCCGCTGGAGCCGATTCCAGCGGATAGATTTCTTAGCATGCTAAGAAATTTTTATCCGCTGGAAATCGGTCGGCCCGAAATATACCCGCGGATAAATATCCGCTGGATCGTACACACCAGCGGATCTATCCGCTGAAACCGATCCGCGGATCAATTTCAGCGGATCGATCCTCTCGTGTGTACGGGGCCTTATGGTAAAATTTGCTTTGATATACAAGTGCTTTGGGTTACAAGCATGCTTCCGGAACAAATTTTGCTCGCAATCCAAGGTTTTACTGTACAATGAGCTAATGGGATCACTGGACAGGTGTGATGCAGGATCAGGTATACACAGTGCTGGAATAAGGTTTTTTAACGCGAGCGAGAAGGCCAAAGTGCGCCACCACCTTTGAATGAGCTATGAAATACCATAGCAGCATAGGTTGCAGGTTCTGCCCTATTTGCCCTTCCTTACTGAAGCCCCCCAAGCCTCTTCTGCCTATCCCTCGGCCTGTCAGTCTGTCCCTGGGTACATGGGACCAGAAATGTCACAAATTGAGCAATAAAGAACAGTAGAACCGTGAAACAAGTTACAAAGCGACTATTCTTCAGCAGGACCAGCCTCGGGTTGTATAGCGCGTTGTGTAATATTTCAGTACGCTGCCTTTCAGTGAAAAATAGCAAAACGTGCTCTCTTACTCTCCTAAGCGTGTCTCCTAAAGCTAATATGAAGAAAAGAGGCCTTGTGCACTGAGTTCTTCCCACCTTTCATCCTTATTTTTTCAAATGACACTCATTATACACAGTACATAAAGAGGTTGTGTTCTTAAACAGACTCATGAAAGCCACCCTACAGCCCAGAAGCTAAAGAGGAACTAGTATTTCTAGATATTTAGAAGACGATTATGAAAGAGATCAGCATAATGTAAATAACCTTATCAATGTGTGCCATCTTTTAAGGGCCCTTTCACACGGGGCGTTTTACTGCACTCCCCATGCAGATCTGTGTCTGCCCAGCACAGGGATGCACAAGTGTTGCGTGTATCCCTGTGCCAGCATCCAATTTGTGTCCATTAAGACATGCAGCTGCACATACAGGGTCATAATATGACATGTGGGTGAGTTTGGGTGTGGGTTCCTCGTATGCACTCTGTATGCCGTCCCGGGAGGACATGAACCCGCACGGGGCCTGAAGTAAAACTCGCTGGGTGAATGGACCCTTTAGTTACAGGAAAAAAAGAAAGCACCAAACGATCGACTCAAGAGTCCACGATCCTTTATTGTTATTATCACATTATTATTATTATTATTATTATTATTATAATACAGGATTTATATAGCGCCAACAGTTTACGCAGCGCTTTACAACATCAGGGAAGACATTATAGTTACAATACAATTTAATACAGGAATGATCAGAGGGCCCTGCTCGTTAGAGCTTACATTCTAGAATGGAGGGTGAAGTGGAACAGAGGGTTGTAGATGTGAGGGGTGATCAGGTGGGCAAAGTTTAAATACAGTTGTTAGATGTGGGTAGGATAGGCTTCTCTGAAGAGGAGGGTTTTCAGGGATCCTCGAAAAGCTAAAAGAGAAGGAGATAGACGTTACTACCGTATTTGCCGGCGTATAAGACGACCCCCTAATTTTTCAGCTAAAATGTTGGTTTTGGAATATACTTGCCGTATAAGACAACCCCTTCCCCCCCTCACTGTGCCATTGCATGATTCACTGTGCCATTGCATGCCTCACTGTGCCATGGCATGCCTCACTGTGCCATTGCATACCTAACTGTGCCATTGCATACCTCACTGTGCCATTGCATGCCTCACTGTGCCATTGCATACCTCACTGTGCCATTGCATGCCTCACTGTGCCATTGCATGCCTCACTGTGCCATGGCATGCCTCACTGTGCCATTGCATACCTAACTGTGCCATTGCATACCTCACTGTGCCATTGCATGCCTCACTGTGCCATTGCATGCCTCACTGTGCCATTGCATGCCTCACTGTGCCATTGCATGCCTCACTGTGCCATTGCATGCCTCACTGTGCCATTGCATGCTTCACTGTGCCATCGCATGCCACACTGTGCCATCGCATGCCACACTGTGCCATCGCATGCCTCACTGTGCCATCGCATGCCTCACTGTGCCATTGCATGCCTCACTGTGCCATTGCATATCTCACTGTTCCATTGCATACCTTACTGCATACCTCCCAACCTTCCCGGATTTCGCGGTACTGTCCAGCGATTCGCGACTAATCCCGCGATCACAGCTAGAGTCCCGCGATTCCGCGGGACCTTTAGATTTTAGATGTCTTTGTTTTTTATGTTTATTGTTATTGATGAATACATTTTGGACATTCTTTAACTTCATGTTGTATGATTCCTGGGGTACCAATAAAGTTCAACTGTTTTCTAAGGATTGGCTCTTTACATGCAGTAGGGGCAGGGCTTTTTTTCAGGGGGAACTTGGGGGAACTCAGTTCCACCACCTCAGGCTCAGACCCTTTGGTGCCTGCTCACCACAATCCCTTGTAAACACAGAAGTCTGGTTTCTGTGTTTACAAGTGACAGCTCTGCACTCTGTGTGTAACACCCCTGAACTCTGCACTCTGTGGGGTAGATTCAGAAAGAGATACGACGGCGTATCTCCTGATACACCGTCGTATCTCTGAGATCCGACGATCGGATCTATGCGACTGATTCATAAGAATCAGTTCCGCATAGATCTCCCTTAGATCCGACAGGTGTAAGTGACTTACACCGTCGGATCTTAGGCTGCAATCTCCCGCCGGCCGCTAGGTGACGCTTCGGTTTTTTACGCGACGAATATGTAAATTCGATTTCCGCCGTTTCAGAAACGAACGCCCACCCGTCGCTTTTTTTTTACGTCGTTTGCGTTCGGCTTTTTCCGGCGTATACTTACCCCTGCTATATGCGGCGTATCCAATACTAAGTATGGCCGTCGTTCCAGCGCCGAGTTTTGAATTTTTACGTCGTTTGCGTAAGTCGGTCGCGAATACGGATGGACGTAATTTACGTTGACACCGAAACCAATGACGTCCTATCGACGTCATTTGGAGCATGCGCACTGGGAAAAATCGCGGCCGGCGCAGGCGCAGTACGATCGGCGCGGGGACGCTCCTGATTTAAATAATACACTCCCCCTAGCCACGGAATTTGAATTCCGCCGGGGGAGTTACGATCCGCCGGCGCAAATTTCGAGGTAAGTGCTTTCTGAAATACTGCACTTGCCTCAAAAAATTGCGCTGGCGGATCGTAAATAAAATAGATTACTCGGATCTAAAGATCCGCTGATCTATCTGAATCTACCCCTGTATGTAATGCAATCCTGGTATTTAATGCCCCTTTAAGACCCCTCTACTTTTTGTGAAATCTGAACGGGGCCGTGGTTGAGTTCCTGCACCTATTTTCTGAGAAAAAAAGCTCTGAGTAAGGGACTTGACAACCCCCTTTCTTCCCTTCTCCATTCGTGCAATTCTAATTTATCCAACAAATTTCTAGTTACATGCTGCTCAATGGATGGGATAATGTCCCATTGTTGGTGTCAGTGCCTTATTGTTGGTGTCCAGTGGGAGAAGCAGTGCCCCAAGGGCCAGATAAAGGCAAGCAAGGGGCCGCATCTGGCCCACAGGCCACAGTTCTGACACCGCTGGTCTAGAGAGCTCCACTCCTTCTATTCGCCACACTGCTGCTGTGATGCTGCCAGGTTGGATGGCTGATAACCGAGTAGGTATTTGGCGCTGGCAGTAATAAGGGGGACTGGTAGACTGCAATGATCTACAGCAGGCTGGATGGTACACAAGCAGTATGGAAAATACACTCTACATACTCGGTCTGGGGGAACTTCAAAATGCAGCACATAGTTCCATGTTTGCCATTAGGGCTGCCAGGGAGCCCTATACATTCTACCTGGCTGGGCTCCCTCCTTAATCACTCAGAGGAGAAGATACACTATATTGTCAAAAGTATTGAGACACCTGCCTTTACACGGATATGAACTTTAATGGCAACCCAATATTTGTCCAAAGGGTTCAATATTGAGTTGGCCCACCCTTTGCAGCTATAACTGCTTCAAAGCTTCTGGGAAGGCTGTCCACAAGGTTTAGGAGTGTGTCTATGGGAATGTTTGACCATTCTTCCAGAAGTGCATTTGGGAGGTCAGACAGTCATGTGGCTCACAGTGTCTGTTCTAATTCACCCCAAAGTTGTTTTGGGTTGAGGTCAGGACTCTGTGCAGGTCAGTGAAGTTCCTCCACCCCAAACTTGCTCATCTATGTCTTTATGGACCTTACTTTGTGCACTGGTCCAAATCATTTGGTGGAGGGGGATTATGGTGTGGGGTTGTTTTTCAGGGGTTGGGCTTGACCCTTAGTTCCAGTGAAGGCATTTCTTAAGGCCTCAGCATACCAAGACATTTTGGTCAATTTCATGCTCCCAACTTTGTGGGAACAGTTTGGGGATGGCCCCTTCCTGTTCCAACATGACTGCACACCAGAGCACAAAGCAAGGTCCATACAGATGTGGAGGAGCGAGTTTGGGGTAGAGGAACTTGACTGGACTGCACAGATTCCTGACCTCAACCCGATAGAACACCTTTGAGATGAATTGAGTGGAGACTGCGAGCCAGGCCTTTTGGTCCAACATCAGTGCCCGACCTCACAGATGAGCTTCTGGAAGAATAGTCAAACATTCCCATAGATACACTCCTAAACCTTGTGGACAGCTTTCCCAGAAGAATGGAAGTTGTTATAGCTGCAAAGGGTGGACCAACTTTTTCAAACGTACAGACTATGCCGCATACACACACGACCATTTTTAATGTTCTAGAAAAAAACAACTTTTTTTTCTATGTGATTCTTGTCAAGCCTGCCTTGCCTACACACGATCCTGAAAAAAAAATGCTCGAGCAAAGCGCGGTCACGTACAACACGTACGACGGCACTATAAAGGGGAAGTTCCATTCAGATGGCGCCACCCTTGGGGCTGCTTTTGCTGATCCTCGTGTTAGTAGAAGTTTGGTGAGAGACGATTTGCGCTTTTCAGTCTTCGTGCTTTTCAGTCTGTTACAGCGTGATGAATGTGCTATCTCCATTACAAACGCTAGTTTTACCAGAACGAGCGCTCCCGTCTCATAACTTGCTTCTGAGCATGTATGTTTTTTTTCACATCATTAAAGCACACACACGACCGTTTTTCACGACGTGAAAAACGACAACGTGAAAAAACGATGTGAAAAATTAGAGCATGTTCTAAATTTGTAATGCCCATTTTTCACATGATGATTTGCGTAAGTCGTTCGCGAATACGGCCGGACGTAATTTACGTTAACGTCAAAACCAATGACGTCCTTGCGACGTCATTTGGAGCAATGCACGCTGGGAAAATTTGCGGACGGCGCATGCGCTGTTCGATCGGCGCGGGGACGCACCTGATTTAAATTGTACACGCTCCCTAGCCGCGGAATTTGAATTCCGCCGGGGGATTTACGATACGCCGCCGCAACTTTAGAGGCAAGTGCTTTATGAATAAAGCACTTGCCTCAAAAAATTGCGGCGGCGTAACATAAATCAGATAGGTTAGCAGATCTTTAGATCCGCGTAACCTATCTGAATCTAGCCCCGTGTGTGTGTAAAGGCAGGCGGCCCAATACTTTTGGTACTATAGTGTCTATTAATCCACAGGGACAGACAGCAGGAGCTGGATAGGGTAACCACATTTCCAAACTGCCATTCAGGGACACCCCGTCCCCCTCACCTTCCCCAAAAAAAGATGAGGGGGGGGAGGGGCGGGGGAAATGTAGTCTCGGGGTTGATGGGGAATTTGGCAGTGGGTTATTTGTCAGCTGAATGTGCCACTTGCCATCAGATGCAGTGCCGCTTGCCACCCATAGTACTGCTGTCACTCCCTTTGCATGAGCCCCATGCATTACAGGAAAGGAGTGAAGTCGCTATCTGGAGAGTGAAGATCACACCAGTCCCTGCTGCTTGCCGCTGGGTGCCGGAGAAGGAGGAGGTGCCGAGGTGGGTGGGGACAGTAGTGCTGCACTAGGCGCAGGCCTTGCTCCCGGCCTCACTGTCTGAGAGTAAATTGTCACTGGTTGCAAGACGCCAGGCAGCGCTGGCCCTAGCAACCAGTTCCGGAAATGTAGTTACTAGTTAGTAGGGGGTAACTGTGTCCTCTATTTCATTCCGGGACATTGTATTGTCCCGGAATGAAGGTGCTGGGACCAGGGACAGACATGTTAATTGCGGGACAGTCCCGGGCAATCCGGGACACGTGGGCACCCTAGAGCTGGACCTTTAATTGTTAGGAGCCGTTTTCCATACCTGCACATGAAGATGGTTAACCACTTAAGGACCCCTTCACGCCGATATACGTCGGCAGAATGGCACGGCTGGGCATATCCATGTACATGTACGTGGCTCTTTAAGCCCAGCTGTGCGGGCGCGTGCACGCAACCTGGTCCGAAGCTCTGTGACCGTGGCCGCGGGACTCGCAGACCCGATCGCCGCTGGAGACCCGCGATCGGTACCCAGAGCTGAAGAACGGGGAGAGCTGTGTGTAAACACAGCTTCCCCGTTCTTCACTGTGGCGCTGTCATCGATCGTGAGTTCCCTTTTATAGGGAACCACAATCGATGACATCACACCTACAGCCACACACCCCTACAGTTAGAAACACAAATGAGGTCATGCATAACCCCATCAGCGCCCCCCTTGTGGTTAACTCCCAAACTGCAACTGTCATTTTCACAGTAAACAATGCATTTTAAATGCATTTTTTGCTGTGAAAATGACAATGGTCCCAAAAATGTGTCAAAATTGTCCGAAGTGTCCGCCATAATGTCGCAGGCACGAAAAAAAAAATCGCTGATCGCCACCATTAGTAGTAAAAAAAAAAATGCAATAAAACTATCCCCCTTTTTGTAAACGCTATAAATTTTGCGCAAACCAATCGATAAACGCTTATTGCGATTTTTTTTTACCAAAAATAGGTAGAAGAATACGTATCGGCCTAAACTGAGGAAAAAAAATAATGTTTTATATATTTTTTGGGGGATATTTATTATAGAAAAAAGTAAAAAATATAGAATTTTTTTCAAAATTGTCGCTCTATTTTTATTTATAGCGCAAAAAATAAAAACCGCAGAGGTGATCAAATACCACCAAAAGAAAGCTCTATTTGTGGGAAAAAAAGGACGCCAATTTTGTTTGGGAGCCACGTCGCACGACCGCGCAATTGTCAGTTAAAGCGACGCAGTGCCGAATCGCAAAAACTGGCCGGGTCCTTTAGCTGCCTAAAGGTCCGGGGCTTAAGTGGTTCAAAAGTTCCCTCTCTACCTCCAATGCCCTGCTGTGGAACTGATGGGGCCTGGAGAACGTTACATTTAAAAAAGAGGAGTTGCAGTTACTCTGTCTGTTCCTAAACGGAATTAAAAAGTGCCCTGTGCCCCCCCACCCGATGAACTGATGAAGCCCTGCCCGTTACGGGAGGGCTGGCTACTACCCCTCTAAAAGTGCCCTGTGCCCCCCCCCCCCTAATAAACTGATGAAGCCCTGCCCGTTACAGGAGGGCTGCCTTCTACCCCTCTAAAAGTAGCCCTGTACTCTATCACATCATGTAATGTCTGATATACAGATGCTGAGTAGAGAGAATTCTGTGTACTGGAGGTTTTGTAAGATCACAATGTTTGGGATTATTACATAATTTCGTCACGTTTCTTATTACACAAAAGACAATTTCTCAAGCTTCGTTTTGGCAGCAAAATGCCAATGTTCTAAGACGCAACATTCCCCCCCCCCCCCTCTCCCCTCTCCTCCCGCGTCAGCATCATTCCCCAATTGTCCCCTCCCCCCCCCCCCCCTTACTTCCTCTTTTTAGTTTCTGCTTTTATGGGCAAAGTATTTGCAGACTCTGCAGCAGAATGGGGGCCAGATGTAAGCTGCATTCTTCCGCTTTCAAGGCTATTTCTTTTTTCAGCCAAATATCTGCGGAATACAAATATATACGTGCGAGCTATGCACGGCTGATACTGGTTTAACACGAAATTCCGGTACACTTTGCTACAGTGTTTGTATACAATACATGAGCGGGTAATTCCAGGGAACAAGTTTAGTAAGAAATATATATACAGTAAAACCTTGGATTGCGAGCATAATTTGTTCCAGAAACATGCTTGTAATCCAAAGCACTTGTATATCAAAGCGAATTTCACCATAGGAAATAATGGAAACTCAAATGATTCGTTCCAAAACAATTTATTCATAAATCCTTCAGTTTACAGTCCATATAAAAAGATTTTTAGGTTGTGTAACCATAAAATGTCCATCCACAAATGGAAGCCTCCACAAGGGGATTAGAAGTAAAATACAGCAGAAGCTACAGAGTATAAAAGGGTACACACGATCGGTTTTCCTGACGGTCAAAAGACATCCGGGAAAACCGAGAACTGGCTCGGCCCCTTTTCCCCTGTACACACGGCCAGTTTTCCCGACAGGAAAACTGCCAGGAGAGCTTTGGTCGGGAAAACTGGCTGTGTGTTGGCTCCGTCGAAGTGTTTCCTATAGGAAAACTGCGGGGGAAAAAACGATGCGATTTGCGGTGAGAAAAAAGAGAACATGTTTTCATTTTTTAAACCGCAGTTTTCCTGTCTGGAGGACATACACTTGGCCGGTTTTCTAGACCAAAGGAAAACACGGCAGTTTTCCAGACGGGAAAACTGATTGTGTGTACTAAGCATAAGTGTAGCAATATTGGGCTAGATTCATAAAGGAGTTACGTCGGCGTATCTCCAGATAAGCCGTCGTAACTCCGAATGCGGGCCGTCGCATCTCAGCGCCTGATTCATAGAATCAGATATGCCTCAATGTTGCCTAGATACGAGCGGCGTAAGTCTCCTACGCCGTCGTATCTTAGGGTGCATATTTACGCTGGCCGCTAGGTGGCGCTTCCATTGATTTCCACGTAGAATATGCAAATGAGCTAGATACGCAGATTCAGAAATGTACGTGCACCCGGCGCATTGTTTTACGTCGTTACTTAAGGCTATATGAGGCATAGCCAATGTTAAGTATGGACGTCGAGACAGCGTCGAATTTTGCGTCGTTTGCGTAAGTCGTACGCGAATAGGGCTGTGCGTAAGTTACATTCACGTCGAAAGCATTGACTATTTGCGGCGTGATTTCGAGCATGCGCACTGGGATACTTTCACGGACGGCGCATGCGCCGTTCGTTAAAAGCGTCAATTACGTGGGGTCACGATTAATTAGCATACAACACGCCCCCTACCAGCCTATTTTGAATTAGGCGGGCTTACGCCGGCCCATATACGCTACGCCGCCGTAACTTCGGGTGCAAATTCTTTCAGAATATGGGACTCGCCTCTCAAAGTTAGGGTGGCGTAGCGTATATGAGATATGCTACGCCCGCCTAAAGATAGGCGATTCTTACTGAATCTAGCCCATTGTTGTTAAATGTGGTACGGTACCTTCATTAAATGTAACCATATTGCTACACTTATGCCGCGTACACACGACCGTTTTTCATGACGTGAAAAATGAAATTTTTTAAAATGGTCATTAAAAAACGATCGTGTGTAGGCTCCAGAGCATTTTTCATGACGCAAAAAATGGGTATTAAAAATTTAGAACATGCTCTAATTTTTCGCGTAGTTTTTCATGTTGTGAAAAATTATCGTGTGTATGCTTTAACGATGTGAAAAAAACGTGCCTGCTCAGAAGCAGGTTATGAGACGGGAGCACTCGTTCTGGTAAAACTAGCGTTCTGAATGGAGATAGCACAATCATCACGCTGTAAGAGACTGAAAAGCGCAAATCGTCTCTCACCAAACTTCTACTAACACAAAATCAGCAAAAGCAGCCCAAAAGGTGGCACCATCTGAATGGAACTTCCCCTTTATAGTGCCGTCGTATGTGTTGTACGTCACCGCGCTTTGCTAGAGCATTTTTTTTTCACGATTGTGTGTAGGCAAGGCAGGCTTGACAAGAATCACATCGAAAAAAACGTTGTTTTTTCTAGGACATTAAAAATGGTCGTGTGTACGTGGCTTTAGAGACGCCTCTCTTCTCTCTTACACTCAGTTGTGACATGACGCTACTTGTATATCAAGACATTGCTTGTATAGCAATTCAAAATGCATTAAAAAATGTAGCTTGTCTTGCAAAACGCTCTCAAACCAAGTTACTCTCAAACCAAGGTTTTACTTTACGTTCATTGTATATTTCAAAAATGTTAATAAATAATATCACATCTAATTTACATGACTTATAATAATCAATTAATAAATCTACAAAATGCATTCCAATAAAGCTTGTTGAATGGCACGTTGTGGGAAAGAGAAAGAAAGGAGCAAAACAAGCACCTATAAAAAAGGTGCCATTTTGTCTATAATGTAACTAGCCCCTACGTTTGAAATATGTTCTATAAAAAAATAAAAAAAGAGGGAAGAAAAAAAAAAACAACTAGGGAAAGAAAAAACATCGAATATCTAAAACTGCACCTGTAAAACGTCAATGGCTGGCTTGATGCGAGTAAAGCCTGGGGAACCCGTGGGGGTCTACTCCCATCAAGCTGGCCATTGTCGTAATATCGAAATAAGCATATACTGATTGGTTTGCCCAAAAGTTATAGGCCTAGATTCACGTACGGCCATTCTACGTTGCGCGAGCGTAGCGTATCGTATTTACGCTACGCCGCCGCAACTTAGAGAGGCAAGTGCTGTATTCACAAAGCACTTGCGTCCTAAGTTACGGCGGCGTAGCGTAAATGGGCCGGCGTAAGCGCGCGTAATTCAAAGTAGGCTGGTAGGGGGAGTGTTGTATTTAAATGAGGCTTGACCCATGTAGATGCATGGCCGAACGAACGGCGCATGCGCGTGCATGCTCAGTATCACGTCGTATTTACGCCCAAAGATACGTCGGCTCAATGCCTGTGACGTGAACGTAACTTACGCATAGCCCTATTCGCGTACGACTTACGCAAACGACGTAAAAAGATACGCTTGTTCCGACGTCCATACTTTGCATGGGTTGCGCCACCTAGAGACCAGCTTTATCTTTACGCCGGCGTATGTCTTACGTAAACGGCGTAACTACGTTCGTGAATCGGCGTATCTTGCTCATTTACATATTCGACATGGAAATCAAGGAAGTGCCACCTAGCGGCCAGCGTAATTATTGCAACCCAAGATACGACGGCGTAGGAGACTTACGCCGCTCGTATCTTGGCCAAATCTATGCGTAACTGATTCTATGAATCAGGTGCATAGATACGACGGCGGCCATTCGGACTTACGACGGCGTATCTGGAGATACGCCGTCGTAAGTCTTTGTGAATCTGGGCCTCAGCGTCTACAAAATAGGTTATTGATTTATGAAATTTTTATTATTTTTGGCAGCGACCTGTGATTTTTATTGGGAACTGCGACATTGTGGCGGACAGATAGCCACTGATTACTGTATAAATGTCACTGGGAGGGAAGGGGTTAACACTAGGGGGCGATCAAGGGGTTAAATATGTTCCCTCTCTTTGTTCTAACTGTAGGGGGGATGGGACTGACTGGGGAGGAGACTGATCAGTGTTCCTATATACTAGGAACACACGATCGGTCTCCTCTCCCCTGACAGGACGTGGATCTGTGTATTAACCACTTGCCGACCGCCGCATGCCGATACACGTTGGCAGAATGGCACGGGCAGGCAAATGGGCGTACCTGTACGTCCCTTTAAATTTGCCGCCCAGCGGGTGCGCGCACGTGCCTCGTGAGTGTGCCCACGGGTCCCGGGAACTCAATGTTCCTGGGCAGCCCGCGATTGTGGTCGGCAAAGGCAGAACAGGGGGATGCCTTTGTAAACAAGGCATATCCCTGTTCTGCCTAGTGACACGTCAGGGATCTACTGCTCCCGGTGATCGGTAACAGTGATTGCTGACATGTCACAGGTAGCTCCTCCCCCTCACAGTTAGAATCACTCCCTAGGACACACTTAACCCCTTCAGTGCCCCCTAGTGAACACAGCGTCTCCCCGCAGGGATGTAGTCCAATGTAGTCATGCTGACTAACCCCCAGCCTGAACGTCTCGGATGATGGGGGCAAGCTTAATGAGGAGAAACAGGAAGTGAGAAAATCAGACAAAGAAAAAAAACATTTCGAAGGGAAATTGAAGGAAAAGGTAAGTGAACCAACAATGCACTAGCTTAATGGAACCCATTTAGAAAATAAAAAACAAACCTTTATGACCCCTTTAAAGCCAATTTCCAGGAATTAGAAAAACTATCTACACTTGGAGTGGGCTTCTCCCTAATGTAGTCCCCTTGTCCCAAACAGGGGCTACTATGTCAACTTAGTTTTTGGCTGGGCTGTAGTTAGCTTATACTAATGTTATAGTTTTTCAGCTGGTTTTCCCCTAAGCCTAAAGCGGAGCTCCACCCAAAAGGAGAAGCTCCGCTCCACTGCCACATTTGGCACTTTTTTGGGGGGGAGCGGGCACCTCTTTTTGACAGGTACCTTCTTTTTGGTAAAATTGCCACACGATGATATACATCATTTCCAGCCCCTCCTCCTTTCCCCCTGCTGCCTTCTGGGACACACAGAGGTCCCAGAAGAGGGCGAGACCATTGAGAAAGCAGGCTGTGAAACCTCAAGGCTTCACTTCCTGTTTCCCTTACTACAGATGCTGACGCCTGCACCCAAAGCAGATTACAGTATTTATAGCTGCTGACTTTTATTTGATTTTTTTACAGACGGGAACTAATTTTTAAAGTACAACTAAAGACAAAACTTTTTTTGGGGTTTTGGATAGAGTGGAGAGGGGTTAGAACTACTGTCAGTTTGTATTGCTGTTTGTGCCCCCACTAATTTTGGTCTGATCTATATAGTTGCATATAAAATGGACTATTTTGCTTTCAAAAAGTGTTTGCCAGTGCTAAACCTTTGATCCAATTTCTAAATTGCTGAATTTGTAAATATCAAAAGGCAGTATTTACAAATAATAGAATGATAAAAAAAAACACTTGTGGGTTTATCCAATTATTTTTTGTATAATTCTCCTTTAACCACTTAAGTCTCAGACCATTATGCAGCTAAAGGACCAGGCCCCTTTTTGCGATTTGGCACTGCGTCGCTTTAACTGACAATTGCACAGTCGTGCGACGTTGCTCCCAAACAAAATTGTCGTCCTTTTTTTCCCACAAATAGAGCTTTCTTTTGGTGGTATTTGATCACCTCTACGGTTTTTATTTTTTGCGCTATAAACAAAAATAGAGCGCCAATTTAAAAAAAAAAATCAATATTTTGTACTTTTTGCTATAATAAATATCCCCCAAAAATATTACAAAAAAAATGAAATAAAAATTCCTCCATTTAGGCCGATACGTATTCTTCTACATATTTTTGGTAAAAAAAATCACAATAAGCGTTTATTGATCGCTTTGTGCAAAAGTTATAGCGTCTACAAAATAGGGGATAGTTTTATGGCATTTTTATAAATGTTTTTTTTTTTTTTTTACTACTAATGGAGGCGATCAGCGATTTTTATCTTGACTGTGACATTATGGCGGACACATCGGACACTTTTTTGGGACCATTGTCATTGATACAGCGATCAGTGCTATAAAAATGCACTGATTACTGTGAAAATGACAATGGCAGTGAAGGGGTTAACCTCCAGGGGGCGCTGTAGGAGTTAAGTGTGCCCTAGTGTGTGATTCTTACTGTAGGGGGCGTGGCTGGGCGTGTGACATCACTGATTGTCGTTCCCTATGACAGGGAACAGACGATCACTAACAAGCCACTAGGAAGAATGGGGAAAGGTTTGTTTACACTTACCTCTCCCCGTTCTTCAGCTCTGTGACCCGATCGCAGGACACCAGCGGCGATCGGGTCCGCGGGTGCCACGGGCGCGGTCACGGAGCTTCGGACCGCGGCTGGGTTCTTAAAGGGGACGCACCTGTATGCCCTCGTGCCCAGCCGTGCCATTCTGCCGACGTATATCGGCGTGCGGCGGTCCTGCATTTTGCAGGTCTGTCCCGGGCACCTTCATTTCAGGACAATACAGTGTCCCGGAATAAAACTGACACAGCCACCCCCCCAAGCCAAACTAATGCCCCCAAAAAAGTCTGCCACATCACCGCTTTACTCACTGACAGTACTTGTCCTGGCCGGGAATGCCTGGAGGAGCAAAGTCCCCGCCCCCTGCTTGTGATTGGAGAAATCATAAATCCTGCCTCTTGTGTCCAATCACTGTGCTGTGATTCGTTACAGCACAAGCTGATTTTTGGGAAGGGGGGGTCCCTGAATGGTAGTTTACTGGTTACCCTCCCCTGGGAGCATGGCGAGGAGCGTGGGTATATATTGACTGGGCATCTGTACAGCCGCTGACTGCTTCCACCTGACAACTGACAGTCGGCTTGTTGGTTTTATGCACATTGTGTGTACAATCCTTTGCTGCTACCGATGTACAGTGTTCCATACATTGGTGGCAGCGAAAGGGTTAAAACGTGGGTTCAGAATCATGGTATACCAGGATGTGATATTATTCAATGGACGTTTGAGAACAAGGTAGACTGTCCCCTTTCTCTATTCCTTTTTCTTTTCTTTCTCTTCACATGACTCCCTTGACACTCCGACTTTCTTTCCTTGTCATTCCCCCATCTGGCTGACGCCAGCCCAGACCAGGAGGGGATTCAGGAGGGGATTCATCCGTTTCCTTTTCTTCTTCACGCTACAAGTTGGAATGACATGCTTACCTAGGATTCAGGAACTGATTCTACCTGATGACGAAGAACGTTCATTATAGGTTATCACATGGTAACTGTTTAGAAGGAAACAGAAACTCTTTATTGATATATTATCGTGTATGTTGACATATCCATTCCATATGGGTCTAATGCATGGGTGCTCAGTCTGTGGCCCTCCAGCTGTTAGGAAACTACAAGTCCCATGAGGCATTGCAAGGCTGAACAGTCATAAGCGTGACTCCCAAAAGCATGATGGGAATTGTAGTTCTGCAACAGCTGGAGGGCCACAGGTTGAGCAGCCGTGGTCTAATGCCTTCTATATTTTGTCATTAACAAATCAAAAGATGAAGTCCATTAAAAACTATATGTCCCTCCAAGACTATCCAGCCCACAGGGTGACAACGCTTCTGCGTCATTTCATTTTAGAACAAACAGCATTGTCACCCTGTCAGGGCCGGCTTTTGGGGTGTGCGAGCTGTGTGGCCGCACAGGGCGCCATGGGCAACAGGGGCATCGTGCGGCCATCCAGAGGCATACTAGGGGGGGGCGGCCCACCCATGGGTACCACACACTAGGGGGGTGTCAGACCGGCACCCCCCTTCACGACTGTATTACACCCGAGGTGGCAGCGTCGCAGGTTTAGGCAGGGGCACCTGCACAGGCAGGGAGAGGCGAGCTAGCTACAGTGGCGAGGGGGAGGGGGTGTGTGGGGGGTGCAGGGTGACACCGCTGCACCTACCATCCCCTTTTCTTGCGGCCACGGGCTGCCTGTCTGTGCGATCCCGGATGTCACACAGGCACAGCCGAGTGAAGCAGCCTCCCCCTCCTCTCTGTTAATATGTAAACAGGGGGAGGGGACCTGCTGTGCATGTGCCGCCGCGCTGATCCGAGGTACTGAAGGGGGGCTGCACTGAACGGGGGGGCTACATTGAACGAGGGGGCTACACTGAAGGGGGGTCTGCACTGAACAAGGGGGGCTACACTGAACGAGGGGGGCTACACTGAACGGGGGGAGGCGACACTGAACGGGGGGGAGGCTACTCAGAAGGGGGGTCTGCACTGAACAGGTGGTCTGCATTGAAGGAGTGGATACACTGAAGGGGGGTCTGCACTGAAGGGGGGTCTGTGTAACATGCAGGGGGTCCAGAGCTGCAGGGTTCTGTGTAATGTTAAGGGGTCCAGTGATGCAGGGTGCTGTGTAATGTAAAGGGATCCAGAGGCGCAGGGTGCTTTGTAATGTAAAGGGGTCCAGAGATGCAGGGTGCTGTGTAATGTAAAGGGGTCCAGGGGCGCAGGGTGCTGTGTAATGTAAAGGGGTCCAGAGGTGCAGGGTGCTGTGTAATGTAAAGGGGTACAGAGGTGCAGGGTGCTGTGTAATGTAAAGGGGTCCAGAGGCACAGAGTGCTGTGTAATGTAAAGGGGTGCAGGGTGCTGTGTAATTTAAAGGGGTCCAGAGATGCAGGGTGCTGTGTAATGTAAAGGGGTCCAGAGATGCAGGGTGCTGTGTAATGTAAAGGGGTGCAGGGGCCTGTGTAATGTAAAGGGGTCCAGAGATGCAGGGTGCTGTGTAATGTAAAGGGGTCCAGTGATGCAGGGTGCTGTGTAATGTAAAGGGGCCCAGAGGTGCCGGGTGCTGTGTAATGTAAAGGGGTCCAAAGATGCAGGGTGCTGTGTAATGTAAAGGGATGCAGGGGCCTGTGTAATGTAAAGGGGTCCAGAGATGCAGGGTGCTGTGTAATGTAAAGTTAAATTAAAACAAATGATTTGTTACAAATATTTTTTTCCTCTTTGTGTATGTTTAGGTGACCAAGGGGCAAGGGGTGAAGATGGGGAGGGGGGTGCCACAGGATTAGCTCGCACAGGGCGCCTGAACACCTAAGGCCGGCCCTGCACCCTGTTAAAAAAAAAATGATTATCAGTGGATCTATTAGTATGAGCAGGGCTGGTTATTCCGGCCCTATTCGTGGTAGAGGTAACACACAGACTGTTTTTTCCCTCCCTCCCTGTAGAAGTAAGTGTCTGGTATGGGTATTTGTTTTTAATGTTATTTTTGTGTTTCAGGTGGACGTTGGCATTGGTCTGGGGTTCCTGAGGGTTGGGTGGTGGTTGGTATATATATATATGGGATGTATATACCTGAGATGGTTGGTAGGAGTTGGGGCCTGTCATGGGATGGGCACCTTCCCTATCTGGTTAGGTGGGGGCTATTGGTCAATCGTGCTGAAGAGTGAAATGAAGGAGGAAGTCATTGTCTCGTGAGCTGATTGGAGCACGGCTAGAGGCCAGGATGCTTCCTGATACAGCCGATTACCTAGCACTTTTTCTTTCCCTTCTCTCAGGAACCCCTCGTTTACAGCAGTTTTGTATAATTGTTGTGTTTGGGTTAATTTATTCTATTTTTGGTAAATATATATATGAAGTTTTATAAAGATATATATATTTATAAATGGTATTTTATTAAAGTTATTTTAATATTTACCTTTTGGTATTAAATAAAGGGGCCTTTAATGGCCATTTAATCCAGAAGGTGTTGCGTGGTTTATATAGGGGGGTAAGAGGTTTTGGGGTTTGTTATTGGTTTAAGTAGCAAATACACTAGTAGTACACCAGTCATGTTATTGTTGGATCCTTGAGGATATTCTGGCTCTTCTCTGTGGTGGAGAAGATGGCTATTTTCACATTAAACATCTAAAAGGCGTTTTAGACCACTAAATATATTTGAGGGTCTGCAGCATCTGTGGTAAGTAAGCAGTTTGGATGTGTCACTCTGGTGTCGAGTGCAAACTTTCACACTGAAGCTAGTGTTTGGTTTGGGATTCTTCTCTGCATATATATTATTCTTGATAGACTTATATTGATCTCATACTTACTAAAAAACTATTTATAATTGTATTTCTGGGTACTGCAATTTTTTTTACATATATGTATATGACATACCTTGCCGATGCCCCTGGAAGGTTGAAATCACTGAAAAAGACACCGGGCCAGATTCACAGATATCTGCGGCGGCGTAACGTATGCCCTTTACTGATTCACCAAGCACTTGCGTGTAAACTTACGGCGGTGTAACGTAAAGCCGTCCGGCGCAAGCCCGCCTAATTCAAATGGGGCATGTACCATTTAAATTAGGCGCGTTCCCGCGCCGAACGTTCTGCGCATGCTCCGTGTGAAAATTTCCCGACGTGCTTTGCGCAAAATTACGGCGCCCCGACGTATTTTTTGAACGACGATGTGCGTCACGTCGTTTCGTATTCCCGGATGTCTTACGCAAAAAAAAAAAAATTAAAATTCGCCGCGGGAACGACGGCCATACTTTAACATGGCTGTTCTAAATGTAAGCCATGAAAAAGCAGGCCTAAGTTTGCGACAGGAAAAACCGACTAGCGACGACGTAAGAGATTGCGACGAACGCACGTATCTTCGTGGATCGCCGTAATCAGCTAATTTGCATACCCGACGCTAGAAAACGACGCGAACTCCACCCAGCGGCCGCCGGAAAATTACACCTAGGATCCGAAGGCGTACGAAGCCGTACGCCTGTCGGATCTTAGCCAAAAGCCGTCGTATCTTTTTTGTGAATTACAAATAAAGATACGACGCGGCAAATTTGAAAATACGCCGGAGTATCAGTAGATACTCCGGCGTATTTCCTCTGTGAATCTGGCCCACCACTACTCCAGTGATCTCCACTTGCTTCCAGGTCTCGTAATGAGCAGCTGGCCTGATGCATTCTGAACACAGGAGGTTGGCCACTTAGTACAGTTACCATTCAGAGAATGCTTTGCATTTTCTGAATTATTGTAAAGCATTCTATGATTGGACAAGGCAATGAGCATGATGTCAACGCCCCGCCTCTCCACCTTGTCCAATCAAAAAGCGCTCTGCATTCATTCACAATGTATAACAGCTTTCTTTCACAACTAAAACATTTAATAAATTACAAAGGATTCCCAAAGCACTAGGAGTTATTGACACACAGCTTCTTTTGCCCTTAGGGGCAAATCAACAAGTTCACTATAAATTACGCCCCCCTTCGCAAGCAGCATATTTCTTTTGCTCCCACACTGCTTTGCTAAGCCTCCTGTAACAAAAGAAAGCACTGCCTTAGTTGAATGGGAAAAGCACAGGTTTGCTGCAAAGCCATACACATGTAGGTTTCTTTAATTTAGCCTATGGGCTGTAAGAAAGAAATCTAACAGATTCCTCTTAGGCATGTGCATTTCGTTTCGTTCCGAATCGAAATTCTGACGAATTTTTCATTATTCGGACATTCGGATGCATACGAATTCCCGAATTGCAATATTAATGAATTTACCGAATCCGAACGAACGTTTTCGATTCCGAATCGAAAACCCGCGGACGAAATTCGATCGGAATTCAATTTTTTTTTTTTTTCGAATTTCGTCCGCGGGTTTTCGATTTGGAATTCAAAAAAAAAATTTTTTTTATTTTTTTTTTAATTCCGATCGAATTTCGTCCGGGGGTTTTCGATTTGGAATTCGAAATATTTTTTTTTTTTTTTTTTTTTCGAATTCCGATCGAATTTCGAAATTATATTCGAAAAGAGACTATTTGTTGTCGAATCCGGTCGAAATACTTTCGAATTCGACCGGATTTTTCGAAATTCGGTCGAAAACGAACGAATTCCGAAAACGAATTTAACACATGTAACGAACCTAACTTAACGAAATTTATTAAATAACGAATTAAAACGAAACTAAACAAAATTTTCTCTTTTGCACATGCCTATCCTCCATACACACTAACAGCACTCCCCCCCCCCCCCCCCCCCCCCGTTGGGCTATTTTATTCTGACAGCCAGTTCAACAAACTACATGCAAATGGGGCCAGAATTTGAATTGAGAACCCCAGTTAGGGTGACCACATTTCTAAACTACCATTCAGGGACACCCTCCTTCCCAAAAATCAGCTTGTGCTGTAACGAATCACAGCACAGTGATTGGACACAAGAGGCGGGATTTATGATTTCTCCAATCACAAGTAGGGCGCAGGGATTGTGCTCCTCCAGACATTCCCGGCCAGGACAAATACTGTCAGTGAGTAAAGTGGTGATGTGGCAGCTTTTTTGGGGGGCATCAGATCGGTCCGGGGGGTGGCTGTGTCAGTTTAAAGCGGATGTCCGCTGAAAAAAAAAAATATTAAAAGCCAGCAGCTACAAATACTGCAGCTGCTGACTTTTAATATTAGGACACTTACCTGTCCTGGAGTCCAGCGCCGTCCGCAGTAGAGGACGAGCGATCGCTCGTCACTCTGCTGCCCTCCCGCCATCCTCAGGGAGGGAACCAGGAAGTGAAGCGCTCCGGCTTCACTGCCCGGTTCCCTACGGCGCATGCGCGAGTGCCCAGGTGTGCCCTCTCATTAAGACAGCCCTGCCTAACCCCAGTGATGCTGCAGAAGTCCCAAACACCAAACCACTGTGCTCCCCCAGATGGTAAAATGTGCATTACTGTGAATAAATCATAGAGTTGACTTCAAAATGGAGAAGGGACTGAGTCAAAGACAAGCAGAAGTCCTAACAGATGCTAACAGATCTAACTGGAGATCAGACAGCCACAAGATAATTTATTAGAAGTGAACTAGATGACAGCAAGATGTTGTAGACATGCGTTACTCAGAGTAACACTGTGCAGTTATTTCAGTCCTTACAACCGCAGAAGGCTGCAGGCAGGTGCTTCCCATGGCGTGCAGCAACATGCTGGGCCCAGATGAGAATGTGCATCATGGAAAAAGTTGTGACATCTCCTCAATCTGCTGCCAACTGTCAATAGCAGGCAGCGTCAAGAATTGATTATGTCTTCTTCTTCGAAAAAAAAAACAATAAAAAACGTATATTCTAAGGGTAACTTTACTTTTTTGGGTTTAATAAAAGGTAAGGAGTAAGATATTCCATTTTGTAAATTGTATTTGTTACCTATCTGGTTATATTGTGTATCTAAACCAAAGAACATAAATGTAATATATTATAGCTCACCAGTCCTTAGATGTGGTGGCAATATTCGTTTTTTTCCCTATATTTTCACGTGGTGCTTTTCTCGGTGAAGGTTCAGACACATGTGTTCTGTTAGAATGGGACTAAAAAAATGTATGTTATTAAAGAGGAACTGCCATCTGCTCACATCATTCTGAAGCTTCCCTCCAACCACTTTGCATATTATTTTATGTATACTGTGATTCTGTACTTGCCAAATATGCTGCAGAAATCTCCCTCCGCTGAGTCTGGCTGCAACCATTTTAACTGTGGGCAGCTGAAGCTGCTGCCTGTTCACTTCCTGGATTTACACAGACACACAGAGGCACACCTCCAGCTCTGCAGCTTTCATTGGCCTTCTTATGACTCATCCTCCCTCCCTTCCTGGCAAACTCTCACGAGAGTGAGAGAGAGAGAGAGAGCTGTGCATGATGTCATAAGCCTAGGCTTTTTTTTCTGACAAACAGGAAGTGGGCTGTATAAGGTATTTACTGGGAGAAAAAACATATTTTACTATCCATAGTTAAAACAACAAGGGCAGAGGATTTAATAGATGGAAAGATGACAAATTGACTGAAGGTCTGCGTTAAGTGGAGTTCCACCAAAAAAAAAAAAAAAAATTAAAAGTCAGCAGCTACAAATACTGCAGCTGCTGACTTTTAATAAATCGGACACTTACCTGTCCAGGGCGCCCGCGATGTTGGCACCCGAAGCCGATCTGTCCCTTGGCTTTCAGGTGGAGGCGCCGCCATCATTAGTAAGGGAATCAGGAAGTGAAGCCTTGCGGCTTCACAGCCTGGTTCCCTACTGCGCGTGCGGGAGTTGCGCTGTGCAATCCCACTGGTCCCTGCTGTCTTTTGAGACCTGTGTATCTTCCAGAAGACAGCGGGGGGACGGAGGAGGGGCCAGACATGGTGTAGATTGCTACGGATACTGCGGCGATCTATGCCCTGCAGTGGGAGCAAATACCTGTATTAGACAGGTATCTGCTCCCCCCTGAAGGGTGCCAAATGTGACACTGGAGGGTTGGGGGGGGGGGGGTTTCTGGTGAGAGAGGAATCCCAAACGTGGAAGTTCCATTTTTTGGGTGGAACTTCGCTTTAAGTTATTTCCTGTGCTGCAAACAGGTAAGAAAGCTGCCGCTCCAGGTGAGCTCACTAGGGTAATTGATGTCCACTCAGAAGCAGATGGGTGCTGGCAATGCACTGGATGTGCAAAAAAACGACAAGGATATGGACAGCCGCACTCCAGTAACTTGAAAAAGACGTGCCCTTTATTGGGTACAGGAAAAAATACACTACAGGTATCAGCACACAGTGGGAGTGCGGTTGTATTTCCTGTGCTGGTTGAATGCTTTTCATTGTTTTAAAAGGAAAAAATACCACATTTGGCCAGTAGATGGTGCTAAGTACCATTCTTAATAGCACCCCAAATATGGCGCAATTTTGCATAAAAAAATGCCTGGCTCAGTGTCAAAATTTGGTACATGGGCTTTGAACGGGGGATGCCTATTCACTTGAATGCGCACCCTCCATTGCCTGTGTGAATGTAAGTTGTTGGAAGCTCAGGATTACATCTGTAAAGGAAAGCGATCCGCTTGGGCTTACAGAAACTATAGAGATACCACATTTATCATTAAAATTAAGATACAGTATATACACAGGGATAGTCTGGCCATCGGGACTACCGGAAGATTCCTGGTGGGCCGATGGCTCAGTGGGCTGGTCGGAGGTCGGTGGCAATCTATCTGTCAATCGCCAAAAGCTGGCGCCCGACGGGTAGATCGAGATTTAGCGAGCATGCAGAGTAGCGCAGGAAGCGCGTGTAATATGTTCTCTCTCCTGTCACGGCACTCACGCTGCTCCCCGGCGGCCCCTCCTCTCTTCTCGTCCATCCCCATTTGCTTGTGACATCATCTGGGATGGACGCAAAGAGAGGAGAGGAGCCGAGTGAGTGTCGTGACAGGAGAGAGAACATATTACACACGCTTTCTGTGCTACTCTGCATGCTGGCTAACGATGTGCACCCTAATGTGTTATGTGCCCGGATGTGCTATGTGCACCGTGTCCTGATGTGCCCCGTGCCCTGTACCCTGATGTGCTGTGCCCTGAGCCCTGTACCGTGCCCTGATGTGCACTGTACCCTGATGTGTTGTGCCCTGGGCCAGTCGGGATGAAGTCCAACGCCACATTTTTGTCCCAGTCCAGCCCTGTATATACAGGTGTATATATATACATATATATATATATTATATATATATATATATATGTGTGTGTATATATATATATATATATATATATATATATATATATATATATATATATATATATATATATATTGAGAGAGAGAGATAAAGAGATCTAAAATTTGTAACAAAGCAATGATACAAAGCTTCCTGCCTAGTACAGCTGCTGTAGGTTTGTAGAACATAAGGGGTTAAGGAGGCAAAACCAAACTTCCTGCGGATTTACACTTTTTAAGCAGCATGAATGGCCCTCCTTCATGAACAATACTGTAATTATTAAACAGCCTGTAGAAAGATTTATTGTGTTGGAAAATCCAGAACAAGATTAATATCTGGTGACCTGGGGTTAGTTGAATTCATTCCCAGTACAGGGGAGTTTATCTTAATACTACAGCTCCACCTAGTGGAAAGAGATGGACATGAAGCACTCCATGCACAATTTGGTGACTGCTGTATGTCCCTTGCACACCAGATACATCCGCGTTTAGCTTTTCTAAATGTAGGTGAAGTTTTTTTGGGAAGTATAGGGAACTTTGATGCTTCCCATATCACTTTTGCTTGTGTTTAGATGATTCTGCCTTAAGCCCCGGACATGGAATTTTATAGATAGGCAACTCCTAGCCTCATATTGTTCCAAATTAATAACTACTGCAGTAGGGAACAGACACAAAAGATACACTCAGCATTATTCCAAATAACTGTTCCCGCTTTATTATGACACAATTGAAGTATTTTATACACATGATTATGTAGGTATCACATTAATATTACAATTGTACGTTTATGGTAACAAGGGGCGTAACATAGGCAGACTAATTCTAATCAGGACTCGAAAGAATGCAAACATGTACTGAAAACATTATTAGCGCCATGTGCACAGTGAGGGCAGTGTGCAATACATACAAAATAGAATACAATTATATACAAAACGTACACATTTCCTTTACACCCCCCGTTCACCTCGGAGTGATTTACCATGCGATATGTCAAATTGCATGTCAAATCGCAGCCTACTGCTGGCAACAGCACTGTCATCATCAGTGTGAGGCTGACTTTGTGGCGCTGCACCGATTTCTAAAAGTAGTTCCTGCACTAGTTTTGGTGACTTCGGGAGTGATTTCAATAGACATCTGTGCATGAACGTACCTGGCAGGGGAGACACCATGATCATGATGGTGGTTCTCCCAGGGCGAGGCTCGGCCATTGCACTCTGGCCGTGCTGATCGTGGTGTCTTCCCTGCCGCTTCTCGGTCTTTTGGCTAGGATCGGGTGTAGTATCTGTTCTTATCAGTTGTCAGCGGAGCGCTGAAGCACCTCCTACATGGGGAGGGTGGATGCAATCCAATGACGTCACTGCACCTGGAAGGATGGTTTCAGCAGGGACTACGCCGTGCTGCCCGACAGATACTGGGGGCCGGCCCATGGTCGAGTCTGAGCCATCTGGAAGGGTGCTCCTGGTGAGGATGGGTGCTGCGCTTGGTCTTGGTCTTTTTGCCGAGTTCTAGTCTGGCCTTCTGGCTGGCTGGTGTAAGTGCTATCTCTGTCAGCGATCGGGTAGGAGGAGCTAGTACTGCCCTGTGATGGGTCGGGGTAGGACCATGCAAATCCGCCGGGTTGACGGAGGGTCTGGAGGGGCTAGTATTGGCAGAGGCTGCTAACTGGAGCGGCAGTTCTCCCCAAGAAAACCTTGAAGGGCTCTCTATCTGGCAGGGGTGGAGGGCTGCACTGGCCGGTCGGGGGGTCGGATATGGAACGAAAAGCCTATGGTGCATGTGCCCCTGGAGTGGCAGTCCAGGGGTATCTGAAGATCACTGTGTGTGAGGGACACATTGATTTAGGATACCACGGTCACTGCACCAGATACACGCTTTTTTTAGCACCTGCCTCCTGGGCCCGGGCCTTTTGGCTAGGACCGGAGGAATTTTTTATTCCTGGCCGAAGGGCCTGGTCATTGTTTCACCACAATGACCAGTTCTTCACTCTCCTCTCCACTATCCCTTCCCCCACTTTATTTTATTTATTGCCTATGTTTGTCACCTTTTTGTCTTTTTTTTGTTGTGCACGTTTTGTGTCACTGTGTGATTAGTAGGGTGCGGGTCCTCGGGCCAGCCCTGAACGTCTTGGGAGTGGGTGGACATGGCCTTCTGGCTTAGTTCGCCTGCTCTCATGGAGTCTCCCTTCGGGGGAGCCCCACCTAGTACTGGGAGGGTTCTGTTTCGGCAGTCCCTCCGAGGAAGTTGGGTCCGTGTCGGCTTCGGTTGCTCGGACCACAGTACCTCAGTCCCCGTCTGGAGCCTAACGCCCCGGGGGATCAGGGTTTGGGTCCCTCTTCACAGGAGGACCACTTGACGTTGCACCCGTCTGCACGTTTTTGTGAACACTCTTTATGTGTGTGCACATTTTTTCTGCACCGGGTGGAGTTTTTGGGTGTGTTCACACGCCATAGGCTTTTCAAAAAAAAATCTGTGCATGAACACGCACAAATGTCTTTAAAATCGCCCCAGAACTCGCACTGAAATGCAAATTCGGCCGAACTTGCACAACTTCAAACCCAAATGCTTGTTTAGGTGTGTTTACTTGCGTTAACATTTGTTTAGCTAAATACTTTTTTATATGGCCAAGCACACCTAATGTTGAGCTTGTAATGGTTCTAAACATTAAGGCCCGGATTCACGTAGCACTTACGCAGACGTATCTCGAAATACGCCGCGTAAGTGCACATATGCGCCGTCGTATCTATGCGCCTGACTCTGAAAGCAAGATACGCCTGAAAATAGGCTTCATCTGACCGACGTAAGTTTCCTACGCCGTCGTATCGTGGGCGCATATTTACGCTGGCCGCAAGGGGCGCTCCCATTGATTTACGTTTCGAATATGCAATGAGTGAGATACGCCGATTCACGAACATACTTGCGCCCGGCACATTAATATACGCGGTTTACGTAAGTCGTACGTCCGGCGTAAAGCCTCATAAAGCAGGTGTAAGTCAGCAGCATCAATGCAAATGGCTGCACCAGGGAACACAGCCGTCGTTTTTTACATCGTTTACGTAGTACGTGAATGGCTAGTCGTAGGTTACGTTCAAGTCGTAGGCAGTGATTCAACGTAACTTAGGCAGTTGTTTCGACGTGATTCTGAGCATGCGCACTGGGAAGCGTCCATGGGACGGCGCATGCGCCGTTCGTTATTCGTATCTTGATGGCGCTCGGCCCATCATTTACATGGGGTCACGCCTCATTAGCATGGCTCACGCCCACTGCCACTTACGACGAGTTACGCCGAGGGAACCCAGCGTAGATTAGGGAGCAAGTGCTTTGTGAATACTGTGCTCGCCGCTCTGCGCTACGTCGGCGTAGCGTATATTCGATACACTACGTCGGCATAACTATGCGGCAAGGTATGTAAATTCCGGGCCTAAGTGTACAAATGTTTATGTATAAGAACATAGGATGCGTTCTAATTTGTTTAAGACCTGAATTGTCTGTTCCATACATACAGTATACTGTACACTCGCCGGCCACTTTATTAGGTGCACCTGTTCAATTGTTTGGTTACACAAATTGCTAATTAGCCAATCACATGGCAGCAACTTTTAGCCATCTAGATGTGGTGGAGACAACTTGCTGAAGTTTAAACCATGCATTAGAATGGGGAAGAAACTTAGGTTACAATTTGCATAGGCACAATAGACAATTGGACAATAGAAGATTGGAAAAATGTTTCCTGGTGTGATGAGTCTTGATTTCAGCACCGACATTCAGATGGTCGGGTCAGAATTTGGATCCAGCCTGCCTTGTATCAATGGTTCAGGCTGGTGGTGTAATGGTGGGGGGGATATTTTCTTGGCACACTTTGGGCCCCTTAGTACCAATTGAGCATTTTTAAAATGCCACGGTTTGCCTGAGTAAAGTTGCTGACCATGGGCCAAATCCACAGCCAGCGGCGGAAATTACGTTTTTCAAAACTTATGTCATTTAAGTTACGGCGCCCTAAGTTGGTCTCGTAAGTGCCGTATCCACAGCGCATTTGCGCACAAAATAGCGCTTACGTAACTTAAATTCCGAGGCGTAAGGCGGGGTTATTGCAAGTGAGAAGGAAGTGGGCGTGCTTTATTGTAATGAGCCGTGACCCCATGCAAATGAAGGGCCGGCCGTACTGCGCATGCGAGCACGAATCTGCTTCTCACTGGGCATGTGCAGACCTTTGCTCGGCGCAAACAGTGAGATAGGTAAAAGGCCAAGCATACTTAGTTTGAGGATCGCTCTGTGTGTAAATAGCCCCAGTCAAACACACTTCCCTTGCAAAAGTATTTCCTTGTGTTCCCTTCCTAGAGCAAGTTGCTTCTGCTCTGAACGTTTGTCAGTGTTTGTTGGTGAGTTGTGTGTGATAGAGAAGTTTTGGAGAAGTACTAGATTGTAGTTGTTGTTTGTTTCTGATAAGTGTATTTTTTGTTTGATTGTTTCTGCTAAGTGTATATATTTTTTTATTTTTCTGCTTGGATTTTGTGTTTGTTTTTTATGTGTTTGTTTTTGACTTTGTAGTAGCTGTCTGCTTGTGTGTTTTGATTTTTGTTTGTTTGTTGTGTGTGTATTTTTGTTTGTTTGTTGTGTGTGTATTTTTGTTTGTTTGTTGTGTGTGTATTTTTGTTTGTTTGTTGTGTGTGAATTTTTGTTTGTTTGTCCTGTGAGTTTTCTTGTTGCTGAGTGGTGTCTGTGATGGCACCCAAGCGCAGGAAGCTTAATTTTACACATGTGGAGAAGCAAATCCTTGCTAGGTCCATCGTCCTATATGGGCGCTATTTACATGGGCCTGAGAGCCGGAACACCTCCCCGGCCCAAAGGAAGAAGATCTATCAAAAAATTACAGATCAGATAAATGCGGCGGGGGGGGGGGGGAGACGAGGACCCCCGCTGGCATCCAGAAAAAGATCAATGATCTGAGGAGCGTGGTCCGCGATAAGGTGGCCAAGCTCACTGCCCATAGGAGGGGCACTGGAGGAGGGGGACCATGCCCCATCCGGCTGACTGAGGAGGAATGGGCAGTGGCCCGGTGTTTCCAGCCAGAGCAGGTGGTGGGCCTGCGTGGCTTTGACTCTGATGTTCCTGTGGGGCCAGGTACGTTTTTTTTTTTATATCTGGTGATTAGCATGTGTGGGTGGGGGAAGGGAAGATGTGCCAAGTGTGTGGATCCTCAAACCTGTGATTGTTTGGTGTCCTCCACAGATGACCAGGAGATTGCTGGCCCATCAGGCCAGGAGGATGCTGGGCCATCAGGCCAGGCTGCTGCACCACCCCAAGGACAGGAGGCTGTTGAGGAGTCCCCAGGGGAGGGGAGTGGCCAAACCTCCCCTCATGAGGAGGATGAGGGGGAGGAGGATGAGGGGGAGGAAGAAGAAAATCTGCAGCTTGGCAGGGAAATCCTTCTGGCCTCTGAGCTAATGACATTTGAGGATACCCTTGATACATTTGAGGATACATTTGAGGATACCCAGAGCCTACCCCAGAGGCTACCCCAGAGGCTGGCAGCAGTCAGGCCACCATCAGGGGTAGCCCCTCCCACTCCTCCCCCAACAGGCTGCAAACCACAAGGGTCACTCTCTCCCCTCCTCCAGAGCCACAAGACTCAGGGGCAGGCAGGATGGCGACCCAGGAAACCAGGGGGGTGTTTGAGCGTCTGCCGGCCAGTCTGCAGAAGGACAATGCCCGGCAGACCCGCACTCTGGGTGAGATTCAAAAAACTCTTACCAAGATGGAGCACAGCCTGGGTGCAATGAGGGAGTCACTCGGTGATGTGGCCACAAACTCTTTGGGGGTCATCACATGTTTGTGGGACCTGAAGACCGCCACAACAGGCGTGGCCCAGGAGGTGACTGCCCTGACCCAGGCTGTGCAGGACAATACCAGGGCTGTGCAGGACAATAACCGGGCTGGCCAGGCCAATACGGCTGCCATCACTGGCTGTCTGAACAGGATAGCAGTGGCCTTGGAGGGCAGGGCAGCAGGAGGACAGACACCAGGGGAGGCTCCTTCTTCCCCTGCTCACTCACCCCCCCATGAAGATACTCCCTCCCCTGCTAATACCCCCCCCCCCCGGGAAGATCCTCCAGTTGGCCGTGGCCGTGCCCGTGCCCGTGCCCTTGGGCAGCCCAGACGGAGCACTCGCCGCCGGAATTAATTAGCAGGGGTACTTTTGATTTTTTTTTTTTTTTATGATTTTGTTTATTATACTGTACTTATGATTTGGTTTATGTGTGTGAATGATGTGTGAATGTGGGGGGGTGACATTCCTGATAAAATAAGGGTGTCACCCTCAGTTTTGGTGGAGAAGGGATCCCCAGGACCAGGGAGAAGTGATCCCAGGTTCCTGAATGGTGTATGAATGCACAGTGACATAATTGGAGCCGTGGCGTGGCGTTACTGCTCCCAAGTACCAAAGGGGGGGGGGTACTTGGATCTAATCCAATTCGATGTGCATGTGATGTGTCTGTGCTAGGGACCACAGTGGTGTGCATTCATGCATTCTCATTGTGACATAATTAATGTGCGTTTACTGTGAAAAGAAACATTCTCATTGTGACATTATTCATGTGCGTTTACTGTGAAAAGAAACATTCTCATTGTGACATTATTCTTATGCGTTTACTGTGAAAAGATGCCTTCTGCGAGGCGTCTCCTGGCTGCTGTGCCCTCAGCAGACCGGGTATAGTTGGTTAGGGGGGGATTGCCTGGGTCGGGGGTCAGGTCAGCACGTATGTCAATCTGCAGTCCCCTTCTCATGGCAAAGTTGTGCAGAATACAACATGCACCAATGATCTGGCACACAAAGTCTGGGGAATACAACAGTGTACCCCCAGACTTATCCAGGCATCTGAAGCGGGACTTCAGCAGCCCAAATGTGCGTTCCACAACTGCCCGGGTGCGTATGTGAGCCTCGTTGTAGCGTTGCTCTCCTGGGGTTTGGGGGTTCCTGAATGGGGTCATCATATGTGGTCCCAGGGCATATCCAGAGTCACCTGGAAGGGAAAAGACAGGAGGATGTTAGTCATGCATGTGCCCCTCGTGATGTCTGCATCATGGGGGGGGGACATACCTGACACCCATGTCACTCACCAATCAGCCAGCTGTCTCCATACATGTTCAGTTCCAAATCTCTGGAGATTTTGGTCTGCCGAAATATATAGCTGCCATGGCAGGATCCCGGGAATTTTGCACAGACGTGCCAGATGAGGCCATGGGCATCTACGATTACCTGGACATTTATGGAATGCCAGTGCTTCCGATTCCGGAACAGGTGCTCTGTCTCATGGGGGGGCTGTAGTGCCACATGGGTACAATCAATGGCCCCGATGGTCCGTGGGAATCGGGCAATGTTGTAAAAGTCCGTCATGGTTTTCAATCGCTGGTCCTCCTGGGTGGGTTTTTGAAATTGATTGGCCATGCGTCTCAGTATTGCAGGGACTACTTGATGGACACACCTGCTCATGGAGGATTGTGCCATCCCAGCCAGACCTCCACATGTGCGTTGGAAAGACCCAGTGGCAAGGAAATGGAGTGTTGCCATTACTTTGATGAGAGGTGGCAGGGCATGGGATCGTTGGGTTGGGGTGGTGAGATCATCCTGCAGGATTCTGGTTAATTCCAGGATGGCTTCCCGGTTAAAACGGAAGTTGCCATAGACCTCAGAAGCAGTCATGCCAAAGAGATCTCGGCGTGGGCGGTATACCCTCTCCTGTGCCCTCCTCCTCCTCCTCTGTGCCCTCCTCCTTCTTTGCGCCTCTAAAGTAGCGAGTGCCGTTAGGATCATGGATGGCCCGGGCATGTTGGCAGACAGATTGAAGTCCAGTAAATGTGTGTGCTCAGCTTTTCCTCAATGCTGTTGCTTCAGCAGACCTTTACACAGCATGTGTAAAATTAGGGCTGCTTTTATAACGTGTAAATTTGCGCAGGGAAACTAACAGGTGCGCACAGGGCGTAATCTACGGCGCACACACTTAATTATGTGGATCGCCCTATCTCCCTCATTTGCATCTTTGCCTATCAAAAACAGCGGCGTGACTAGCGTAATTTGCGTCCGAGGATGCGCCGGTGTAATCATTTTAGGTAGGACGGAAAATCCGGATTTTAATGCGTAACTCGTTTTGAGGATCGGGCGCAAAGATACGCGCAGAGTAAAATTAGAAATCTCGAGTTAAGTCGGCGCATCTGCTTTGTGGATTTGGCCCCATGTCCATCCCTTTATGACTACAGTGTCCCATCTTCTGATGGCTCCTTCCAGCAGGATAATGCACCATGTCACAAAGCACCAATCATCTCACCACTGGTTTCTGAAACATGACAATAAAGTCACTGCACTCCAATGGCCTCCACAGTCACCAAATCTCAATCCAATAGAGAACCTTTGGGATGTGGTAGAATGGGAGATTTGCATCATGAATGTGCAGCCGACAAATCTGCAGCAACTGTGTGATACTGTCATGTCAATATGGACCAAAATCTCTGAGGAATGTTTCCAACACCTTGTTGAAATTATGCCATGGAGAATTAAGGCAGTTCTGAAGGCAAAGTGAGTGTATGATAAAGTGAGTGTATGATATACATACACACACACACACACACACACACACAGGCAACGTTGTCCTTATAGCTTATCTCATTGCTCATTGACTAATAGATTGCCCAGATTAGGTGAAGACCATCTCATATCTATAGGTATGTATACAGTGTTTCCCGAAAATAAGACCTACCCCAAAAATAAGACCTAGTGTTATTTTATAATATTATATAATGTACAATGTGTGTGCTTTCTGTAATATAACTGCTGGGAAGAAAGCTCTGGCGGGTCAAAGAAGCGCAGGGTGGCGCTATAACAAAGGTATTTGGCACGATTATATTACAGAAACGCACACATTGTATATTATATAGTACTGTAATAGAGTGGATTATAGGATTTTAAAAGCATTTTAACTCGGTTCACACTGGGGATTCCTGACAGGCAGGGAGAGAGAGGGGAAGAGAAGACGGCACATAATGGTAAGACCTACCCCGAAAATAAGCCCTACTGTGTGTTTTATTGCCAAAATTTATATAAGACCAGGGCTAATTTTCGGGGGAAACACGGTAGCGTTACAGCTGGCTATTCTCACTGTCCAGAATATTAACAAAAAAGTCAGTGCTGCTACCCATACATCACATGGAAAGCAAGGTTCCCGGGTGCTCGATCCACAGTAGCTGGCTGAGTAGAGTAATGAAGAAAAGATGATCGGTCGTTGCTCTTAAAAATTACCACCTTGGTTATGACTAAGGCCTTATAGGCTGAAACGCATTAAACCATTCCCATTTGCGTTTGTCCACTGTGGCTTCTTAATAAACACTACCAATTTTTACGAGCAACGACCGGAGTGCGGATCATCTTTTCTCCATTCTCACTGTCACCTCTATACATTAAAATTATTTTTATTTGTATACATTATTAAACTTGTTTTTTTTACTACATGTTTTTAATCTTTGTTTTATAAATAAACAGCTAATATGTAATAAAGGATTCCCTGAGTAGTATGGGTTATCTAAAGAAACAGTACTGCAGATACTGCCTTTTCCGATGCAGAAGTTATCTGATTACAATTTTTGGAATCAGCCATTGGGCAAAAGTTAATTTACCAATTTACAAGTCGCTCCCCTGATTTTGTTCATTTTAGATGTACATTTTCTTTTTCAATATGTTTGTACATTTTAGTTTGAGCCATTGAGTTCTGTGAACAGCAGGCTTTTTTTTTTTTAACAAAGGGGCTAAAGATATCCAGTATATATATATGGAAATGAGCCTAAAACTATATGAAAAGGAAATGTTAATATGCAATATTTGAAATATGTGAGACCATATCCCTGACTACAATAGAGAAAGAAAATATGCACAAAACCACTATGCATTCCCATTATGTATGGATTTGGATGGCTGGATAATCAAAGGTTTGCTCTCGTGATGTGTCTAACGATTGCTTTCAGAGGTACTTGAAACACACAAATCTCCAGACATGTTGGGAAATCACCATGGGGGTTATACAGAAGAGTGGAGGATCAAACAAATGCAATTGTCAGGTAAGGAACATGGCTGGTCCCATATAAAAGAGAATGGTCTGGTGTCAATCTTTATTTTGCTTTTCTTTGTTTAGATGTTTAAAACGTATTATTTGTATAAACAATTATATAATGTTTGTCTAAAATATTTGTCTTTTAAAATAAATATTTTATATGGGGTGCATACATGACACAGGCTTCCCAGGGTTATCTATAGAATGGACACAGAACGTCATGTAAATCTGACCATAAGCTACTGAGCTCTGTAAATAAAAGAGCAACTGAAGAGAAGACAGGTAAACATTTAAAAGTAGGCTAGAGATTTAGGGGCTCGTTCACACTAGATTTGGTCTCTGAAGAGTGATTCAAAAACACGAAGAGCATTTGGCAGGTGGTGAGGAAGTGTATCGCCTCCTTAGCACCTGCTTTAACCGTGTGATTCCCTCACTATTGCACCGCAACTGGCCTCATTAACCTGAATGGGTCTCATTCAGCAGGCTCTGTCCCCCAAAAGTCACAGGCGCTATAATTCCTGACACATCTGCCAAGCAAAACTTCACAGTCAAAGCATGTGTACACCCCCTGTCTCTGCCTATGCAACCGAAGGGGGCAGTGGTTGGGGGTGGTAAAAGTATGGCTCACCTGTGGGGTTTTAACACCCCCCCCCCCCCCCCCATATATAGTGGGTGCCCAAGAAGATCCGGCGTGGTGGCCGGGCCTTCTCCCACCAGGGTACCGTTCTATGGAATAGCCTCCCTGTCGAGCTCCAGGAGGCCCCTACTATCCCGATCTTCCGCGGGTTACTGAAGACTTGGCTTTTCATGCAAGCCTTCCCTGCGTAGCCTCTCTTTTCCACCCTTTCTGCTGCTCTGTGCTGCTTCTGGTTCCTGGGTCCTCTTTTCCCACAAACTCTGCTATGCGCATCGGGACCCTTCGGGGTAAGACCGCGCTATATTAAAGGGGTTGTAAAGGTACAATTTTTTTTCCCTAAATAGCTTCCTTTACCTTAGTGCAGTCCTCCTTCACTTACCTCATCCTTCCATTTTGCTTTTAAATGTCCTTATTTCTTCTGAGAAATCCTCACTTCCTGTTCTTCTGTCTGTAACTCCACGCAGTAATGCGAGGCTTTCTCCCTGGTGTGGAGTGTCGTGCTCGCCCCCTCCCTTGGACTACAGGGGAGTCAGGACGCCCACTAACACACAGCTCCTTTCTCTATCTGCAACGTAGAGAGGGTCCTATTTAGGAAGCTATTTAGGGGGAAAAAAATTGTACCTTTACAACCCCTTTAAGATACCTCTCAATTCAACTCAATGAGCCCCTATTCAATCTGCAAAAGATACAATATAACAATAATATTTCAATATGTTACTTTTTTAATGTTAAAAGGGTACTAGCACACAAATGAAACAGGTGTTTGGTGCTGCTGAAGTAGTAAAAGTGAAACTATGGGCAAAATAAAAAAATGACACATACAATATATTACCAAAAGTGTTGGGACACTCACATGAACTTTAACGGCATCCCAGTCTTAGTCCGCAGGGTTCAATGTGGAGTTGGCCCACCCTTTGCAGCTTCAATTCTTCTGGGAAGATTCTTCTGGGAAGACTGTCCACAAGGTTTAGGAGTGTGTCTATGGGAATCTTTGACCAGTCTACCAGAAGCGCATTTGTGAGGTCTGACACAGATGTGGATGAGAAGGCCTGGCCGCCGTTCTTTTGAATGGCGCGAACGCGGTGACGTCATTGACTACGACGAGCATACACTCGTTACATTCGATGTCGTCGCCGCCATCTTGCTACACCCTACCTATGCCTTGGAAGCTATCGCGCATGCGTCAAAGTCATTTCGAGCATGCGCGGGTTTCCACGGCGACAGGTAACACTGCCGAGAATCACGATGAGAAAATAGAGAGCAGGACTCTGGCCTGCACAGAGTCCTGACTTTAACCCGATAGAACACCTTTTGTGTTGAATTAGAGCGGAGACTGCGAGCCAGACCTTCCTTGTCCAAAATCAGTGTCTAACCTCACAAATGTGCTTCTGGAAGAATGGTCAAACATTCCCATAGACACACTCCTAAACCTTGTGGACAGCCTTCTCAGAAGAGTTGAAGCTGTTATAGCTGCAGAGGGAGGGCCAACTCAATATTAAACCCTACGGACTAAGACTGGGATGCCAATAAAGTTCATGAGCGTGTAAAGGCAGGTGTCCCAATACTTTTGGTAACCTAGTAAATATGTGTTAACCACTTAAGGACCGCCTCCTGCACATATACGTCGGCAGAATGGCACGGCTGGGCACAAGCACGTATATATACGTCCTGTACTTGTACTCAGCCGTGGGTCGCGGGCGCGCGCCCGTGGCGCGCTCCCGCGACCCGGTCCGAAGCTCCGGGACCGCGGGTGCGCTCGAGTGCGGCGATCGGTCCCCGGAGCTGAAGAACGGGGAGAGCCGTGTGTAAACACGGCTTCCCCGTGCTTCACTGTGGCGGTGTATCGATCGCGTCATCCCCTTTATAGGGGAGACACGATCGATGACGTCACACCTACAGCCACACCCCCCTACAGTTGTAAACACTCACACAGTGAACCCTAACTCATACAGCGCCCCCTGTGGTTAACTCCCAAACTGCAACTGTCATTTTTACAATAAAGAATGCAATTTAAATGCATTTTTTGCTGTGAAAATGACAATGGTCCCAAAAATGTGTCAAAATTGTCCGAAGTGTCCGCCATAATGTCGCAGTCACGAAAAAAATCGCTGATCGCCACCATTAGTAGTAAAAAAAAAAAAAAAAAAATGCAATAAAACTATCCCCTATTTTGTAAACGCTATAAATTTTGCGCAAACCAACCGATAAACATACATAGGATTGGATATATCAGTTTGTAAATGGATAGAAAACTGGCTGAAAGCCAGAATTCAGAGAGTCGTGGTTAATGATTCTTACTCTGAATGGTCCAATGTTATCAGCGGTGTACCCCAAGGTTCAGTGCTGGGACCCTTACTTTTCAATATATTTATAAATGATATTGGGTCTGAGATCAAAAGTAACATTTCTGTCTTTGCAGATGACACCAAGCTATGCAGTGGAATAATGTCCTTACAGGATGTCTCCAATTTACAAGCCGACCTCAATGCTCTGTCTGATTGGGCGACTAAGTGGCAGATGAGGTTTAATGTAGATAAATGTAAAGTTATGCACTTGGGGTCTAAGAATATGCATGCATCATACATACTAGGGGGAGTACAACTGGGGGGGTCTGTAGTGGAGAAGGATCTGGGGGTTTTAGTTGATCATAAGCTCAATAATGGCATGCAATGCCAAGCTGCGGTTTCCAAAGCGAGCAAAGTCCTTTCTTGTATTAAGAGAGGTATGGACTCCAGAGACAGAGATATAATTTTGCCCCTGTACAAATCATTAGTAAGACCTCATCTGGAATATGCAGTTCAGTTTTGGGCACCAGTTCTCAAAAAGGATATAGGAGAACTGGAGAAAGTGCAGAGAAGAGCAACCAAACTGATAAGAGGCATGGAGGAGCTCAGCTATGAGGAAAGATTAGAGGAACTAAATTTATTCACTCTTGAGAAGAGGAGAATAAGGGGGGATATGATCAACATGTACAAATATATAAGAGGTCCATACAGTGAACTTGGTGTTGAGTTATTCACTTTACGGTCATCACTGAGGACAAGGGGGCACTCTTTACGTCTAGAGGAAAAGAGATTTCACCTCCAAATACGGAAAGGTTTTTTCACAGTAAGAGCTGTGAAAATGTGGAACAGACTCCCTCCAGAGGTGGTTCTGGCCAGCTCAGTAGATTGCTTTAAGAAAGGTTTGGATTCTTTCCTAAATGTACAGAATATAACTGAGTACTAAGATTTGTAGGTATAGTTGATCCAGGGTAAATCCGATTGCCTCTCGGGGGATCAGGAAGGAATTTTTTCCCCTGCTGTAGCAAATTGGATCATGCTCCGCTGGGGTTTTTTGCCTTCCTCTGGATCAACTGTGGGTATGGAGTTGGGTGTATAGGATTTTACTGTGTTTTTTTATTTTGTTTTTTGTGGTTGAACTGGATGGACTTGTGTCTTTTTTCAACCTGACTAACTATGTAACTATGTAACTATGTAACTATGATAAACGATTATTGCAATTTTTTTTACCAAAAATAGGTAGAAGAATACGTATCGGCCTAAACTGAGGAAAAAAAAAAAATTATATATGTTTTTGGGGGATATTTATTATAGCAAAAAGTAAAAAATATTGCATTTTTTTCAAAATTGTCGCTCTATTTTTGTTTATAGCGCAAAAACTAAAAACCGCAGATGTGATCAAATACCACCAAAAGAAAGCTCTATTTGTGGGGAAAAAAGGATGCCAATTTTGTTTCGGAGCCACGTCGCACGACCACGCAATTGTCTGTTAAAGCGACGCAGTCCCGAACTGTAAAAACACCTTGGGTCTTTAGCCAGCATATTGGTCCGGGGCTTAAGTGGTTAAGGGGGCAAAAGTTTAAAGGAATTCGAGATAGTTAGCTTAGAGATAGCAAATAGATAGATAATAAATAGATAGATATTAGAGGAATAGATGCTGTAGAAAGACATAGATAGATAGATAGATAGATAGATAGATAGATAGATAGATAGATAGATAGATAGATAGATAGATAGATAGATAGATAGATAGATAGATAGAGTGATGTTGATGGTGTTCTACATGATAATACATCTCCATCCCTCCCGTATGTGAATGGTAGGAATGTGAGAGCAGCAGATGGGGTCATTCAGACTTCTGATCCCCCAGTGCTGAGTGCTCCTCCCCCTCCCTGCTCATTAATTCTGCCATCCAATACCTCTGCATGATAGAAAGCAGGGTACAATCCAATGCCCTCCTCAATGTACAAGTGTTTTTTTCACATTGTTCCACCAAATAAGGTCTTAAATAACAAGTCATCTTTTTCTTTTTTAAAGCTGTACGTTGGTAACAGTCTCCATTGCTTTGACTGCAGCATGACCACTACAGTGGCAATAGAAATCTCACATTTAAGGCTATTTTCCCTAAATAATTTATTTTAATGAAATCACTTTATTAAGTTTGGTCGTTTTCATTAGTTTGTGCCTTTTTCCTTCTTGTGTATCACAAGCCATGCTATCCCTTTCTTTTTCAATTCAGACCGACATAATAATGTCCTCCTCTAGGAGGTGCCCTAACCAGAATACTTTACTAGAATTTTCGGGTTGACTATAAAAAAGTCTATGGCAGTCTATAGTCTATGGCAGGGCGCAGTCTAGCATGACCACCAAGACATGTTGGGGGTTATCAGAATGAACATCTCCTTTAGCCTAGGTTCACACTGCTGCGAATTCGGCCGCAATTTAATGTAAATCGCGGCCCGAAATCGCAAAAAGTAGTACAGGAACTACTTTTTGAAATCGCAGATGCGGCGTCGCACTGATTAGGACAGTGCCATTGCCGACAATTGCCGCCGATTTGAGATGCGATTTGACATGTCAAATCGCATCTCAAATCGTTCCAAATCGTACCCAGTGTGAACCAGGGCTTAACATGTAAAAGCTAAAACTTTGGTACTTGCTACATATCAGTTGTTTCTATGTCACCCCCATTTCTCCACTGACCCCGTTGGTAGGCTTTCTCTGGTTTCCCCCATCAAATTGTTCTTAGATCCTGGGCTAGGGACAGGAAAACATGTTGTGGTAAATCTGCAATGGTCAGGGCTGACACCCTGGGCGAAACCTCATTTTGCAGCCCCCCATTGGCTCCACCCCTGACTCCACCCCCCTTTCCCTACCCATGTAAAACCCACCTTTTTAACCACCTAAGCCCCGGACCATATTGCTGCCTAAAGACCCAAGGGGTTTTTAACAGACAATTGCGCGGTCGTGCGACGTGGCTCCCAAACAAAATTGGCGTCCTTTTTTCCCCACAAATAGAGCTTTCTTTTGGTGGTATTCGATCACCTCTGCGGTTTTTATTTTTTGCACTATAAACAAAAATAGAGCGACAATTTTTAAAAAAATGCAATATTTTTTACTTTTTGCTGTAATAAATATCCCCCAAAAACATATATAAATTTTTTTTTCCTCAGTTTAGGCCGATACGTATTCTTCTACCTATTTTTGGTAAAAAAAATCGCAATAATCGTTTATCGATTGGTTTGCGCAAAATTTATAGCGTTTACAAAATAGGGGATAGTTTTTTTGCATTTTTATTTTTTTTATTTTTTTTTACTACTAATGGCGGCGATCAGCGATTTTTTTTGTGACTGCGACATTATGGCGGACACTTCGGACAATTTTGACACATTTTTGGGACCATTGTCATTTTCACAGAAAAAAATACATTTAAATTGCATTCTTTATTGTGAAAATGACAGTTGCAGTTTGGGAGTTAAACACAGGGGGCGCTGTAACATTTAGGGATCACTGTGTGTGTGTTTACTAGTGTAGGGGGGTGTGGCTGTAGGAATGACATCATCGATCGGATCTCCCCTATAAAGGGGATCACCCGATCGATGCGCCGCCACAGTGAAGTACGGGGAAGCCGTGTTTACACACGGCTCTCCCCGTTCTTCAGCTCCGGGGAGCGATCGCAACGGAGCGGCTAAAAACAAATAGCCGCGCCGTCGTCCCGGATTGCTCCCCAAGCGGACCCGACCTCCGCATGTACCGGAGGGGGTCCCGATCGGACCCCCCACCCACGTCTAGCAGAGGACGTACAGGTACGTTGATGTGCCTGTCCGTGCCATTCTGCTGACGTATATGTACATGAGGAGGTCGGGAAGTGGTTAATGAGGCGCCCATCAATGCAGCCTCACCAGCGCCCATCAAATGCAGCCTCATCAGCGCCCATCAAATGCAGCCTCACCAGCACCCATCAAATGCAGCCTACCAGCGCCCATCAAATGCAGCCTCACCAGCATCAATCAAATGCAGCCTCACCAGTGCCCATCAAATGTAGCCTCACCAGCGCCCATCAAATGCAGCCTCACCAGCATCAATCAAATGCAGCCTCACCAGCGCCCATCAAATGCAGCCTCACCAGCGCCCATCAAATGCAGCCTCACCAGCGCCCATCAAATTTAGCTTCACCAGCGCCCATCAAATGTAGCCTCACCAGCGTCCATCAAATGCAGCCTACCAGCGCCCATCAAATGCAGCCTCATCAGCGCCCATTAAATGCAGCCTACCAGCGCCCATCCAATGCAGCCTCACAAGCGCCCATCAAATGCAGCCTACCAGCGCCCATCAAATGCAGCCTGCCAGCGCTCATCAAATGCAGCCTCACAAGAGCCCATCAATTGCAGCCTACCAGCGCCCATCAAATGCAGCCTCATCAGCGCCCATCAATGTAGTCTACCAGTGCCCATCAATGAATGTTTGCTTGCTTCCATTCATTCAGGAGTTGGGACACAGACACAGTCCTCCGCCCCCGATGCGCCTCTGACACTTTGTGCGAATGGAGCGGCAGCTGCCTGCTGATGCTGAGATTTAGTTGCTTGCTGCAGAGAGAAGAGAGTAGGAACACCAGTGGCCAGGCGCCCTATGCAGCAAGGGGGGCACCCTAGGTGGCTGCCTAGTTTGCCTAGTGGTAGCACCGGCCCTGGCAATGGTCAGTTGGTCCTACTGGTTCACCTATGGAACTCATATGAAAGGTTCCCGTTAGATGAATGCTGTTATATTCAATATGGGGGTGTGTGATAGAAGTGGTGATTTAGGCCCCTTTCACACTACTGCCACTTCAAAGTCGCGCGATTTCGCCGCAATTTCAGGGAATGCCCATGTAACTGCCATCAAAATCAGACCAAAGTGGTGCAGGGACTACTTTGAAGTCGGAATGACTTGAAGTCGTGCTAATATGAATGGTTGTCATTGGTAAATCATGGGAAACGACTTGTCCCACGATTTGAGATGGCAAAGTAGCATGACAAGTCGTGTTAGTGTGAAAGGGGACTAAGGAGGATTTGTGTTGGGAGAGGGGATGGGGAAGGGGATATGTGCTTGCAGGGGGGACTTATGCTGAAAGAGGTGATATGGTAGAGGATAGAGGTGATTTTTTTTTGGGGGGGGGGCATTTGTGCTGGGGGGATTTCTGCAGGGGAAGCGGATTTGTACTAGGAGTAGGGGGAATTATGCTTAGAGGATAGGCATGCAGATTGGAGCCTTTGGGGGGGGGGGGGGGGTGACACATAATTCTCATACACCTTCGGGGGGGGCACAGTTTGGCATGTTTGCCCTGGGCTCTAGGAAACCTTGCCCCAGCACTGGGTATAGCAGTTCTCTTGTATGGGCCACATCTGCGTATTTAGCTGTCTGCCAGGAGTTCAGCTACAGGTAGGTCACAGTTACATCCAATATCCCAACAAAAAAAAAGTTAAAAAGTCTGTAGTTCCCCTTATGTGTCACAGTACACAGAGGTGGAATAGCTGGGGAGACATTCCACACATCTGATACAGTTTATTCCCCTCTGATTCTGCTCCAAGAATTCCTGGGATAGTGGAATGAATCCAGATTTTCTCATGAACAAGAGTTTGTGACGACACAGCAGAAAAATGACAAAAATGTCCAGCCTCGTAAAAAGAAAATAGGACAACTTTGGACATCCCCTAAAATTTCCACTCCTTTAAAGGGGATATCCATCTAAAACAGAAATTACCTTTTTAAAAACGTACTTCTACTTAGTATAAATATATATTCCCTTCTCCTACCGCCCTTTCTCCTCTCCGAGGGTTTCTGAGATCAGCCAAGCTGTCCTCGAGTATTTCTGAGGCTCTTCGGTGCCCCCACCCCCACCTCTGGCCACATGCGGCATTGCATGTCATAGAAGTCAATGCAGAACGAATTATCTTTGTTTCCATTGACTTCTATGTGGAAACTTGCTTTGATATGCGAGTGCTTTGGATTAAAAGCATTCTCCTTGAACGGATTATGCTCGTAATCCAAGGTTCCACTGTATTCTACATTCACATCAGGCCCTACCCTCCTAGGAGCTTACAATCTAAGGTCCCTAACTCACATTTATACATACACATACTAAGGGCCAGTTTAGGCAGGAGCTAATAACCTACCAGCAAGTTATTGGCGTGTGGGAGGAAACTCGAGTACCCGGAGGAAACCCACACAGGCACAGGGAGAACATGCAAACTCTGTGTAGGTAGTGCCTTGGTTTGGGTTCGAACCGATGACCCTAATGCTGCTAATTATACAGAACTTATATCTGTTAACTGGTCTGGTGACGTCATCATTTCTTCCTCTTCTTCTGTGGTGGTGGTCCTAAAATACTGTGGGGCAGATTCAGATAGAGATACGACGACGTATTTCCTGATACGCCGTCGTATCTCTGAGTTCCGTCGGTTGGATCAATGCGCCTGATTCATAGAATCAGGTTCCGCATAGATCTCCCTAAGATCCGACAGGTGTAAGTGACTTACACCGTCGGATCTTAGGCTGCAATCTCACGCTGGCCGCTAGGTGGCGCTTCCGTTTGTATACGCGAGGAATATGCAAATGAGGAGTTACGCCGATTCAGAAACGAACGACCGCCCGGCGCTTTTTTTTTACGTCGTTTGCGTTCGGCTTTTTCCGGCGTATAGTTACCCCTGCTATATGCGGCGTATCCTATGTTAAGTATGGCCGTCGTTCCCGGGTCAAATTTTTTACGTTGTTTGCGTAAGTTGTTTGCGAATACGGATGGACATAATTTACGTTCACGTCGAAACCAATGACGTCCTAGCGACGTCATTTGGAGCAATGCACGTTGGGAAATTTAGCGGACGGCGCATGCGCAGTTCGTTCGGCGCGGGCACGCGCCTGATTTAAATTTTACACGCCCCCTAGCCGCGGAATTTGAATTCCGCCGGGGGATTTACGATACGCCGCCGCAACTTTAGAGGCAAGTGCTTTCTGAATAAAGCACTTGCCTCAAAAACTTGCAGCGGCGTAACGTAAATCAGATAGGTTACGCGGATCTAAAGATCCGCTGACCTATCTGAATCTGGCCCTGTGAGTTCAGGCCAGGGTCATGATGCACCCCCCTGAGGGAATGTCCATGACAGCCTGAGCCACAGGAATCGGGTTGGAAGACGCTGGATGTCGTTCAGCCTTAAAGCAGCATTAAACCCAAAACTGAAAATGTATTACAGTTGCAATAAAAAGTATGTGATCCCTTTGGAAAGATATGGATTTCTGCACAAATTGATCTTCATCTAAGTCACAGCAATAGACAATCACAGTCTGCTTAAACTAATAACACACAAAGAATTAAATGTTACTATGTTTTTATTGAAAACACTATGTAAACATTCACAGTGCATGTGGAAAAAGTATGTGAACCCTTGACTTTAATAACTGGTTGAACCTCCTTTGGCAGCAATAACTTCAACCAAACGTTTCCTGTAGTTGCAGATCAGACATGCACAACGGTCAGGAGTAATTCTTGACCATTCCTCTTTACAGAACTGTTTCAGTTCAGCAATATTCTTGGGATGTCTGGTGTGAATCACTTTCTTGAGGTCATGCCACAGCATCTCAATCGGGTTGAGGTCAGGACTCTGACTGGGCCACTCCAGAAGGCGTATTGTCTTCTGTTTAACCACTTGCTTACTGGGCACATAAACCCCTTTCGTTCCCAGGCGAAATTTCAGCTTACGGCACTGCGTCGCTTTAACTGACATTTGCGCGGTCGTGCGACGTAGCTCCCAAACAAAATTGACGTCTTTTTTTTCCCACAAATAGAGCTTTATTTTGGTGGTATTTGATCACCTCTGCGGTTTTTATTTTTTGCGCTACAAAAAAAAAAAAAACACAATTTTAAAAAAAATATATTTTTTTTACTTGTTGCTATAATAAATATCCCAATTTTTTTTTAAAAAAAACTTTTTTTTTTCTCAGTTAAGGCCGATACGTATTTTACGACGTATTTTTGTAAAAAAATAAAAAAAAATCGCAATAAGCGACTGGTTTGCGCAAAAGTTATAGCGCCTACAAAATAGGGGACAGAATTATGATTTTTTTTTATTATTTTTTTTTTTTACTAGTAATGGCGGCGATCTGCGATTTTTATTGGGACTGCGACGTTATGGCGGACACATCGGACACTTTTGACACAAATTTGGCGCCATTCACATTTATACAGCGATCAGTGCTATAAAAATGCACTAATTACTGTATAAATGTGACTGGCAGTGAAGGGGTTAACACTAGGGGGTGAGGAAGGGGTTAAATGTGTATCCTAGGTGTGTTCTAACTGTGTGGGGGAAGGGGGGTGACTGGGGGAGGTGACCGATGCTGTGTCCCTATGTACAAGAGACACAGATCGGTCTCCTCTCCTCTGACAGCACTTGGAGCTCTGTGTTTACACACAGAGCTCCACGTCCCTGCTGTCTTACCGACGATCGCGTGTACCCGGCAGACATCGCGGCCGCCAGGTACACGCATCGGCTCCCGAGCAATGCGCCGGGACAGTGTTTAACCGCTGCGCGCCCCCCAGTGGCGCGCGCGGGTAATGCTTTTAAATGACGTCCAAAGACGTCCAGTTGGCACTTGAGAGCCGCGCTGTTGACGTCTTTTGTCAACAGCGCGGGTCTCAAGTGGTTAAGCCATTCTGTTGTTGATTTACTTCTATGCTTTGGGTCGTTGTCCTGTTGCAACACCCATCTTCTGTTGAGCTTCAGCTGGTGGACAGATGGCCTTAAGTTCTTCTGCAAAATGTCTTGATAAACTTGGGAATTAATTTTTCCTTCGATGATAGCAATCCGTCCAGGCCCTGATGCAGCAAAGCAGCCCCAAACCATGATGCCCACACCACCATACTTCACAGTTGGGATGAGGTTTTGATGTTGGTGTGCCGTGCCTCATTTCTCCACACATAGTGTTGTGTGTTTCTTCCAAACAACTCAACTTTGGTTTCATCTGTGGAACATCCAGGTGCTCTTGTGCAAACTGTAAACGTGCAGCAAAGTTTTTTTTGGACAGCAGTGGCTTCCTCTGTGGTATCCTCCCATGAAATCCATTCTTGTTTAGTGTTTTACGTATCGTAGATTCGCTAACAGGGATGTTAGCATATGTCAGAGACTTTTGTAAGTCTTTAGCTGACACTCTAGAATTCTTCTTCGCCTCATTGAGCAGTCTGCGCTGTGCTCTTGCAGTCATCTTTACAGGACGGCCACTCCTAGGGAGAGTAGCAGCAGTGCTGAACTTTCTCCATTTATAGACAATTTGTCTTATCGTGGACTGATGAACAGCAAGGCTTTTGGAGATAATTTTATAACCCTTTTCAGCTTTATGCAAGTCAACAATTCTTAATCGTAGGTCTTCTGAGAGCTCTTTTGTGAGAGGCATCATTCACATCAGGCAATGCTTCTTGTGAAAAGCAAACCCAGAACTGGTGTGTGTTTTTTATAGGGCAGCTGTAACCAACACCTCCAATCTCATCTCATTGATTGGACTCCAGTTGGCTGACACCTCACTCCAATTAGCTCTTGGAGATGTCATTAGTCTAGGGGTTCACATACTTTTTCCACTTGCACTGTGAATGTTTACATGGTGTGTTCAATAAAAACAAGGTAACATTTAATTATTTGTGTGTTATTAGTTTAAGCAGACTGTGATTGTCTATTGTTGTGACTTACTGTAGGTGAAGATCAGATCACATTTTATGACCAATTTGTGCAGAAATACATATTATTTCACATACTTTTTATTGCAACTGTGGTGGCTGCATCCGTTTTCTTTGACTTTATTCCCCTCTGTTTTCACCTGGTGATCTGGCTAGTATCACAGCTCCAGTATTAGTGAGACGCAGCTCTGGATGAAGGAGCATAGGGGGCACAGCAAACAGCACCATTGTCAATCGGGGGGATAGTATTAAATGTATTAGCAGATTTAGATTAAATGAAGCCACATTTCAGCTCACACTCTATAATCAGTTAGACCCCTTCCACACTAAGGGCATATTGCAGTCGCTATAATGTTAAAAATAGCGCCTGCAATCCGCCCTTAAAAATCTGCTCCATTGTCTCCAGTGTTAAAGCCCGAGGGCTTTTACACTGGAGCGTTGCGCTAGCAGGACGGTAAAAAAAAGTCCTGCTAGCCGCATCTTTGACGCGGTGAAGGAGCGGTGTGTATACCACTCCTCCAGCGCTGCTGCCTATTGGAATCAATGGGACAGCGCAGCTATACCGCCCACAATGCGCTGCTTCCGCAGCACATTGTGGGCGGTTTTAACCCTTTCCTCGGCCGCTTTGTTTTTCCTGACGATATTCTTGGCAAGAATCTTTTGCCGCCTGAGTGTACACACAGTCCTTTCAAAAGAACCGGGGTTCTTTTGAAAGGCAAGAACACGGTGACGTCATCGCGTACGACGAGCATGCGCTCATCACATTCAATGTCGTCGCTGTCATCTTGCTTTACCCTACCTATGCCGTGGAAGCTACCACGCATGCATACCTCCCAACTTTCTGAGGTGGGAATAAGGGACACCTATCAGCAAAGGTATGCAGGCATAGGACACACACCTTGCCACGCCCCCTTAAAGGAGAATTGTACAAAAAAATAAGATTCGGTCAACCCACAAGTGCTTTTTTTACCACTACTATTCCTTTATATTGGCTTTCGGAATTTATAAATGCAGCAATTTAGAAATCAGATGAAAGGTTTAGCACTGGGAAACACTTTTTGATAAATAAAAAGTGCATTTTATATACCGTATTTATCGCGGCATAACGCGCTCCCGCGTATACCGCGCACCCCTAAAGTGGCCCCGAATCCTGTGTAAAAAAAGATTTTTTTGTACTTACAGTTTTGGTGTCTTGCGCGGCGTCCATCGGCGGCCTCGTCGGGTCCGGCGTCCGTCTGCGGCTTCGGGTGTCCTCTTCGTCGGGTCCGGCGTCCTTCTGCGGCTTCGGGTGTCCTCTTCGTCGGGTTCGGAGTCCGTCTGCGGGCTTCGGGTGTCCTCTTCGTCGGGTCCGGCGTCCTTCTGCGGCATCCTCGCCGCTCGTTTCCCGCGCCGAGTTTGAATACTGCGCCGACATACACAGAGCGCAGTACACTCGTGTATTGTCGGGCAGGCTCGGCAACACTCGCGCTCACGTCCTGTACGTCCAGGACGTGAGCGCGGAAGGAGCCGAGACTGGCCGACTATACCCGAGTGTACTGCGCCCGGTATATGTCGGCGCAGTATTCAAAACTCGGCGCGGGAAAGCGGGTATCGGCGTATACCGCGCACCCACGATTTTGCCCTGATTTTCAGGGCAAAAAAGTGCGCGGTATACGCCGATAAATACGGTACATCCCTATAGATCAGACCAAAATGAGGGACAAATGAGGAGAATGAGGGACAGAGGGACATTGCTCCAAATCAGGGACAGTCCCTCGAAATCAGGGACAGTTGGGAGGTATGCGCATGCGTCAAAGTCATTTCGAGCATGCGTGGGTTTCCACGGCAACAGGTAAGTATACACACTCTCGGGTTTCTCATCTGGAAACAGGCCGACAAGAATCTCGACGAGAAAATAGAGAGCAGGATCTCTATTTTTCTCGTCGAGATTCTGTCCAGATTTCCAGACGAGAAACCTGAAAGCCTCGTACACACGCTCGGTTTACTCGGCAAGAAAGCCCTGCCAGCAGTTTTCTTGCTGGTTCTTGCAGAGAAAACCGAGCGTGTGCGCGAGGCTTGAGTTCCACCAAGTTGAAAAAAAGCCCTGATTATGGGTCCAGTGAATTCCACCATAAAACCCCTGGATTAGCTGCGAACCCACGGAATCCAAACCTTATGTCCAATGGACTGCTACCCTCAAATTGTTCTGTAAAATTTCTTGATAAGATTTCAGAACAATTGTTCCATCACTGTTGGCAAGCTGTTTAGTTCATCAGTCAAATCCTGATGATCCCTTCACCATTCTCCACGGTTCAAATGTGGAACAGCTTTGCATGTTTCTGCCAGAGAGTTCACGCTCAGTCTTATCCGCCCACGGAACATTGTCCCAGAAACATAATGGAACATTCTGGTGGTCTTTTGCAAACTTGATACCGGCAGATATGTTTGTTTTGAGAGGCAGTGGTCTCCTCTGTGGTTTCCTGCCATGAACACCATTCTCCTTCTGTGTTTTTCTCATAGTAAAACATAAGTGGAGGTTTCTGATGGTCTTTTGCGATAACCCGAGGATTCTTTATTTATTTTTTTTATTTGCTTACTTGCTCGCTGTGCTCTTGCTGTAATCTTTGTTCTCATTATGAACAAACTCAGCAGTGAATATCTCAGATGGCTTTTCAACCTTAACCCACTCTATCCAAAACGTACGGAAAAAAAATTCTGGACTTGGACTTATATCTGTTAATACTTTTGCATAGCCAAATCTGAATGTTTTTAAAGAAATACTGCTCTGAAAACTGAAAATTAAACTTTGCATCTTTATGGAAAAATTAAACAGGTCCGCAGAAAACAACCTTTTTATGTTAAAGTGTTACTAAACCCAGGACCCTGCATTCACTATATCTGCTCTCCCATGGTACATAGAACATGGAAATGCATTTACCATATTTATCGGCGTATAACACGCACCTTCAATTTAAGAGGGAAGTTTCCGGGAAAAAAATGAAAACGCAAAATAATGGTCAGTGTCCATCTGCAGCCTCAATGCAGCCTGATCTGTGTCCATCTGCAGCCTGATGTGTTGCTATCTGCAGTCTGATCTGTGTGCATCTGCAGCCTGATCTGTGTCCATCTACAGCCTGATCTGTGCCCATCTGCAGCCTGATCTGTGCCCATTTTTAGCCTTATCTGTGCCCATTTTAAGCCTTATCTGTGCCCATCTGCAGCCTGATCTGTGTCCATCTGCAGCCTGATCTGTGCCCATCTGCAGCCTGATCTGTGTCCATCTGCAGCCTCAATGCAGCCTGATCTGTGTCCATCTGCAGCCTGATCTGTGTCCATCTGCAGCCTGATGTGTTGCTATCTGCAGTCTGATCTGTGTGCATCTGCAGCCTGATCTGTGGCCATCTGCAGCCTGATCTGTGCCCATCTACAGCCTGATCTGTGCCCATCTGCAGCCTGATCTGTGCCCATTTTTAGCCTTATCTGTGCCCATTTTAAGCCTTATCTGTGCCCATCTGCAGCCTGATCTGTGTCCATCTGCAGCCTGATCTGTGCCCATCTGCAGCCTGATCTGTGTCCATCCGCAGCCTGATCTGTGCCCATCTGCAGCCAGATCTGTGCCCCTTTTTTAGCCTTATCTGTGCCCATCTGCAGCCTGATCTGTGTCCATCCACAGCCTGATCTGTGTCCATCTGCAGCCTGATCTGTGTCCATCTTCAGCCTGATCTGTGTCCATCTTCAGCCTGATCTGTGTCCATCTGCAGCCTAAATGCAGCCTATGTGCCCATTTGCAACCCGTCTCTCATCAATGCAGCCTGATGCCCATTTGTAGCCTCACCATCTCTCGTGCAGTGAGGGAATCACCGAGCCGTCATCTCCTGTTCACTCGGCTCTCAGTTGTGTCGGCAGTCACATACACAGTCCTGCCTCCGCCAATGACATTGGACCAGCTCCTGTGATTAACAGAACACTGGTCCAATGCCGGTGGCGGAGGCGGGACTGTGTGTGTGATGTCAGAGCCACAAAGAACTCAGATTACACAAAATTTGCCCATTTTTGCACAGCTGTGGAATTAGTAGGGAACTGATTGTTGTCACTCGTTGCTAGAGTTGGTCCGAAAACCCCCCCCGGTTCGGTTCACGTCAGAACTCTCGAACATCCCGAACTTGAAAAATCAAAGGTGCCCATTTTGAAGACTTATATACAAGTTATTGGCCATCAAAAGGGTACACATTGGTTGAAATCCAAAAAATGTATTGATCACCACGATGACATCAAAGGACATCAACACACAGGTCTTGTAGACGTGTTCATACAGTACAGTTGTGCTTAATCATTACCAATGTTCTTTTTAAATTCAGCTGTCAGTGGGGAAGCCCGTTGACAGCTGATGACTCATCCGTTGATAAGGATGCTGCGGCCAGATTCTCGGCCTGCTCCTTAACAACCAGTTGTTCACTGTGCCCTGGTTGGGCAAAGCTGTGCCCAGTCAGGGCTTAGAATGCACTCTGCAGTGCTTAGTACATTGTGGGGTGCTCAGGGGGCAAAACGTCCTGCTAAATATTGGTTGAACTAGATGGACTTGTGTCTTTTTTCAACCTGACGAACTATGTAAATTTGGGTATTCGCCGAATGGGCAAAGAGACGATGTCCGGGCCGAACTTTTGCTCGGCTCAAACTGTTCGCCTATCTCTACTTGTTGCCTGGAATTGATCCTAAAAAGCACTTTTTGCATAAACTTCTGAATAAGTTATTTTATTTGTATTAAGTAGACCTTTAACTGAACTTACCGGCAGTGCATTATTCTATGGTTAAGTAGATCATTTCTCTTTGAATAGAAGATTATCATTTTTTTCTTTTGCCCTATTCTTGATCTATTTCAAAGATATTGCTTTGTTTCATTCAAAACCAGCTTTTTACACACCATAAAAAGACAAAGGGCCGAGGGATTCCCATAAAAGTTTGTGGAAGCGGGTATTTGTGACTAGGGAGGATGCTGCTATAATGGCCACAATTAACTTTTGTTGTGCAGTGCTGTGTGTTTATTTTTAATTTATTGTCAAGTGCCAGGCCTTGGGGCAAATAGTCACCACATCCATTGTCATTGGTATAGGATGTTGAGAGCATGAGAAATTAGATCATTCTAAGTTCAATGCCTGGGTGACCCTTAAAAGGTTATCTACGGAGGGCACTCTTTACCCCCACCCTCTCTAAAGTTAATCTTAGGAACTAAAAAGCCACAGGAAAAAGAGAAAAAAAGAACATTTACAGTATCTCACAAAAGTGAGTACACCCCTCACAATTTTTGTTACTATTTTTCAACACTGAAGAAATGACACTTTGCTACAATGTAAAGTAGTAAGCGTACAGCGTATATAACAGTGTCAATTTGCTGTCCCCTCAAAATAACTCAACACACAGCCATTAATGTCTAAACTGCTGGCAACAAAAGTGAGTACACCCCCAAGTGAAAATGTCCAAATTGGGCCCAATTAGCCATTTCCCCTCCCAGGTGTCATGTGACTCGTTAGTGTTACAAGATCTCAGGTGTGTTAAATTTGGTGTTATCGCTCTCTCGCCGGGTATAGAATGCTGCCCGATGGATGTCAGCCCCTTGGATGCCCGCTGGATGTCCGATAATACTTTATGAGGCTTCAGCCACATACAGTATTCGCCGCTGAGCCAATCCCGGCAAGCAATGTATTCTATTAATGAATACAGAACCTACTCGGATTGGAGTAACAACCTCTGCCAATCCAAGCAGGCTACATACAGTAGCCTGCTCGGATTCGCTTTGAGAGAGAGAGAGAGAGAGAGAGAGAGAGGCACTGACTGATGATGCCAATCCAAGCAGGCTTTGTATTCATTAAAAGAATACATTGCTCACCATACTTCACGGGGTAAATCCATTCACTGATCTCCCACTACTATACATCCTGCTGGTTGCCTTTGAGGTCCCAGGCACCCAAGAGGAACAGGTGAATCTGGGACATAGGACAGGGGGGTGGCTGTAGTATTAGTGAATTTTAATACATTTATTAAATGCATTTTGGTGGACAATTCCCATAGACTGTAGACATGTGCACTGCCAAAAAACGTTTTTTTCGTTTGTTATTTTTATTTTTTTTCGGACATTCGGGAAAATCCAAAAAAAAAATTGTTTTTGTTTCATTCGTTTTTTTTATTCTATCGGAAATTCGGGAAAATCGAAAAAACATTTTTTCCGTTTTATTCGTTTTTTTGCTTTTTTCAGAAATTCGAAAATTCGGAATTCGGAAAAAACGAATAAAACGGAAAAAACGAAATTTCCGAAAAAAAAATTAAACGAAAATGAAAAAAACTAATTTTCGTAAATTTAAAAAATTCGGAAAATTCGGAAATGAAAAAATTCGGAAGTACGAAAAATGTTTTATTCGAAAATTCGGGATTTCGGAATTTCCAAAATTCGAAAATTATAAAAATCGAAAATTCCACAATTTCGAAAATCCGAAAATTCCGATTTTTTTAATTTTTAAATGTTTTATTTTTCGAATTTTCGAATTTTTCATTTTCGAAAATGAAAAATTCGAAAATTCGGAATTTCGAAAATTCGGAATTTCGAAAATTCGAAAATTCAGAATTTCGAAAATTCGAAAATTCAGAATTTCGAAAATTCGAAAATTCAGAATTTCGAAAATTCGAAAATTCGGAATTTCATAAATTCGAAATTTCGAAAATTCATAAATTCGAAATTTCGAAAATTCATAAATTCGAAATTTCGAAAATAAAAAATGTGTAAATTTGAAAAATAAAAAAATCGAAAATTCGAAAATTGAAAATTTCGAAATTCGAAAATTGAAAATTTTAAAATTCGAAATTTGAAAAATCGAAAATGAAAAATTCGAACATTTTTAAAAAATGAAAAATTCGAAATTTCGAAAATTGAAAAATTTGAAAATAAAAAATGAAAAATTCGAAAATTCTGAATTTCTAAAATTAAAAAAAAAATGAATTTTCGTATTTCCGAATTTCCGAAAATCCGAAATTCGGAAATACGAAAACTCGGAAATTGAAAAATTCAGAAATACGAGATTAAAAAATTCAGAAATACGAAATTGTCCCAATTGTCCCAATTGTCCCAATTTGGGAATTGAAAAATTCGGAAATTAGAAATTTGGAAATTCACAATTTTCGGAAGTCCGAAAATTCGGAAATAAAACATTTGTGAAAACGAAAATTCGAAATTAACGAATTTCCGAATTTTTGTTAAAAAACGAATTATAAACTAAACGAATTGCACATGTCTAATAGACTGTAACCCAAAAGTGGCATAGGTTTGGTTAGTGAAAATTCTACTTTCCAGAGGTGTGGCATTCAAGAGATCTCTGTCTGTGTTATTAATGTTTGATTTACTGTATGACATATCACAGCATGGCGGGTGAGTAGCGGGCAATCTTGCTTTGTCTTTTTTAATGTTTCTAATGTTTTTTTTTTTATGGTGTTGCCTCAGAAGGGGGGGGGGTAGTCTTATACGGGGAGTATAGCCCAAAACCTGCCCAAAAAATGTTTTCATACGCCCAGTCGCCTTATACACCGGCAAATACGGTATGGTACAATTTGTTGGTGAAAAGTAAATTCCTTCCTGATCCCCCAGAAGACAATCAGATCCACAGCTCTTACTGTGAAGAACCATTTACATTTATTTAGGTGAAAGTTAAATATAATTTCCTCCAGACATAACGAGGGTACGCTTGTCCTCTGTAATGATCCTAAAGAGTATAATTCAACACTAAGTTCACTATATAACCACTTAATGTATGTATTTATACATGGTGATTAGGGGTGGGCCGAACACCCCCGGTTCGCGCCAGAACTCTCGAACATTAGAAAAGTTCAGACCCAAACCATATTAAAGTCTATCGGAGCTGAATTTGAAAAATCAAAAGTCCCCATTTTGAAGGCTTATATGCAAGTTATTGGCCATAAAACATGGTATGGCGCCTGGGTACTGCCCTGGGGGACATGTATCAATGCAAATATTGTTTTTTATAAAAGATCATTATTACAGAAGCAGTGATTTTAATGATTCTTAACCACTTAAGGAACGCCTCCTGCACATTTACGTCGGCAGAATGGCACGGCTGGGCACAGGCACGCACCTGTACGTTGCCTTTAAGAGCCCAGTCGTGGAAGTTAAAAAGTTAAAAATATTGATTTTTTTTCAAAATTGACGATTTATTTTTGTTTATAGCGCAAAAAATAAAATACCACTAAAATAAAGCTCTATTTGTGGGGAAAAAACTACGCCAATTTTGTATGGGAGTCACGTCGTACGACCACGCAATTGTCAATTAAAGCGACGCAGTGCCGAATCGCAAAAAGGGGCCAGGTCCTTAACCTGCATAATGGTCCGGGTCTTAAGTGGTTAAAGTGAAACAATAAAAATGAAAAATTCCTTTAAAGGAGAAGTCCATCCTGAGCTTGTTTGGCTGCGTTATCCTCTGGGTCACAGGAGTGCAATTCATTTTGCACTCCTGTGACCTATTTTTAGCAGAGAGCGGTCTGAAGTCAGGCCAGGAGAGGGGGGACGAGCGAGCCCCCTCTCTTGAACCATACAAGGCCACATGCCCTCAACATGGGGGGGTGCTCTTGGGCAGGGGAGGCTCTGTCCCCCAACCCACAGCACCTTTCCCCATGTTGATGGGGACAAGGGCCTCTTTCCCTAGGGTGACCAGACATCCCTAGTTTCAGGGGACAGTCCCCTGATTGAGGACACTGTCCCTGGACCAAGTCTGTCCCTGGTTTTGTCCCCAGATTGGATATAATAGGGGGCAGGGGCAATTTCAAGGACAGTCAGTGCAGAAAAAAAAAAATTAGAATTACACCCCCCCGCTCCGCCATGCCTACTAGCTTAGGGGTTGTATTTTTTCCATTATCTGTGCCCCTTTCTGATGATCATGTGCTGGCCGGAGCGGAGGGAATATTTCTTCAGTTTTGGGCGCATGCCCATTCAGCTCCGCTCGCATGTTCTTCTGCCTTGGCTCAAATCCTGGCCAGCCGCCTGCCTATCTCCTTGCCTTCCCTGGCGGAGAGATCTTCCTCCACTCCCCATCCAGTAGTATCCGGGGCCCGGAGAGTAAGGCCGCGTACACACGATAGGATCGCCAGAGGACATCGGTCTGAAGGACCGTTTTCATCAGTCCAAACCGATCGTGTGTGGGCCCCATAGGTTATTTAACCTTCGGTCAAAAAAATAAGAACTTGCTTTAAAATTTAACCGATGGACGCCTAACCGATAGGTCAAAACCGATCGTTAGTATGCAAAAGCATCGGTTAAAAACCCGCGCATGCTCATAATTAAGTTGACGCATGCTTGGAAGCATTGAACTTCGTTTTTTTCAGCACGTCGTTGTGTTTTACGTCACCGCGTTCTGACACAATCGTTTTTTAACCGATGGTGTGTAGGCACGACGGACCATCGGTCAGATTCATCGGTTCTTCGGACCGTTCTCATCGGATAGACCGATCGTGTGTACGCGGCCTAAGACTTAAGAGGCTGTGAGGCGGGCGTCGACGGGCAGAGAGTCGTTGATTATTGCCATTACTGGTAAAAAAAAATATGTCCCCGGATTTCATTTTAAAAATCTGGTCACCTTATCTTTCCCACAAGTCTAGGTGGAGATTGTGGGGGTCTGGGCTGATCAGAATCTGGAGGTCCCTTTAACAAGGGGGTCCCCAGATCCTGCCCCCCTGCCATGTGAATGAGGTACCCCTACCCATTCACCAAAATTGTGTCAAAAATAAATAGACAGGTAGCCGTTTTTGACAATTCCTTTATTAAAAAAAAAAGAAATAAAACTATTTCCCCCGCTGTAGATGCATCATCAATCATGACACTCGCTGACCCGAAAAAAAAAAAAAAAACACTCCGTCAGCAGGTGGCCCCATCCCTTACCTATTTAAGAGCTGACAAACGGCAGAGCAGGCATTTGGCATCTAGCCTTCGTCGCAGGGGAAGCGTTTTAGTTTTTCTTCAGGTCCAGCAGTGCAGCGAGCATCGTGATTGACATTGGATTGGGAGACAGTGTTTTTTTTTTTTTTAAGGAATTGTCAAAAACTGCCACCTGTCTTTATTTATTTTTTACTCTTTTTTTTTCCGGTGAATGGGTAGGTGTACAATGTACCCCATACTCATTCACATGGGGTGGTTCCATATTCTGATAAGTCCCCTGCCCGCAGACCCCCTCAACCTCCTCCCAGGGTTGTGGGGAAGAGGCCCTTGTCCCCATCAATACAAAAATGAACAAATGCTCCTGCACTTGAAAGATTGCCATAGGGTAAATTAAAGCGGAGTTCCGGCCACAATTTCACTTTTTAAATATAAATACCCCTGTAATACACAAGCTTAATGTATTCTAGTAAAGTTAGTCTGTAAACTAAGGTCCGTTTTGTTAGGTTGTTACAGCATTTAGACACTTTATAAAATAGAAATTGACTGGGGCCATCTTAAGTGTGGGCATCATGAAGCCAGACTGTATGACTTCCTGGATTTCAGCCTTGCAGATCTAGCACATGCTCAGTGTCAGATCAGGTTTCAGCACCTGTACTGTCCAAGTCACATGATTCTTTGAGACTGGGGAGTGCACAGACTCCTGGAAAGTTACACCCACTACATTCCCAGGAGTCTGTGCGGTGTAGGTTAGGAAGCTCAAGCACCTAGGTGCAGGAAGTGGGAAGATTAACTATTCTGCCTAGCAACAACACTTTGAAGGCATCTAAAAAAAAAAAATATTTTCGTAAAGGACTAATGAATTTTTTTTAAAACTACTGATGTAATGTTATATTTATGGGTGGAACTCCACTTTAAAGAAGGACCGAAAGCTTCACAAATTATGCCACAGCTGTGCTGCCACTCTTAGCAGGTTTAGAGACAGTTGGGTTACTTTAGTGGCATTTATTTTAAAGCAAAAAATTGCATTCAGGACGGAAGTTTATTTGCATTTGAAACGCCAAATGCTTTGTAACAGTGTGCAAACGCATCTAAACGCGGTAACTCGAGTTAAGTCGTCTTTCGTTTATAGGCGTTTTCAATGGAGATACATTTCATGACTATTTACAATGTAAAAGACGCTTCTAAATGCAAATGCGGCTAAAGGTGCATAAACACGTTTTTAACCGTCGGTTACTAGCTGCCAAGCTCCAGCTTGAAGGAGAGGTTTTTAAACATCCCGTGTACATGAAGCCTTAAAGGGTCACCAAAGGAATTTTTTTTTTTAGCTGAATAGCTTCCTTTACCTTACTGCAGTCCTGGTTTCATGTCCTCATTGTTCGTTTTTGCTCTGATGTTGCTGTAATCCTTCTCTGTTCTGGAGACTTCCTGGTTGTCTGTTTCCTGAGGACCACAGTACTGGGAGATTCTAGTTTCATTTTCCAAACCATCACTGCTCTATGGCTCTGTACATGCACAGAGGCAAGATAACATGCAAAAACGAAACTAAATGCAAAAACGAAAGTAGATGCAAAAAACGAAACAACAGGTACATTATATGATTGATTTGTATTTATTTTTAATCAATTTTAAAAGGAATCAGTTAACTATTATGTCTCCATACCCTGTAAACAGTCATTTCAGCAAAAAAAAATATTTTCCTTTACAACTCCTTTAAGCCCTGTACACACGATCGGTTTGTCTGATGAAAACAGACCGATGGACCGTTTTCATCGGACAAACCGATCGTGTGTGGGCCCGATCGGTTTGTTTTCCATCGGTGAAAAAAATAGAACATGTTTTTAAATTTCCCTATGGATAAAAAAAACGATCGTCTGTGTGGAAGTCCATCGGTCAAAAATCCATGCATGCTCAGAATCAAGTCGACGCATGCTCGGAAGCATTGAACTTCATTTTTCTCAGCACGTCGTAGTGTTTTACGTCAACGCGTTGGACACGGTCGGATTTTTGACCGATGGTGTGTAGGCAAGACTGATGAAAGTCAGCTTCATCGGATATCTGATGAAAAAATCCATCGGATTAGATTCCATCAGATATCCAATCGTGTGTACAGGGCTTTAGAATACAATTCAAGACAAGAGGTTTATAAGGATCCTACTCACAAATATAATGGGAGGGGCAAGTGATACAAAAGGTAGTAAGTGTGGGGGATGAGTTGATCGAGCAAGTAAATGCTCAGTTGTTTGCTGAAGACAGGCTTCCTTGGAAAGATGAGTTTTCAGGGATTGCCTAAAGGCAGACAGAGCATGAGATAGCCGGACAGGTTGCAGTAGGGAGTTCCGGAGGAGGGGAGAGCTTCTGGAGACAAGCATGAGAGGAAGTGACAAGGGGACTAGAGAGCAGGAGGTCTTGGGAGGAGTGAAGAGGACGGCTTGGACCATTTCATTATTATCATCAGCACTGGCAGGGGGTTAGTCAGCCTGCTCGCCCCCTCCCTTGGGACTACATCCCTGTGGGGAGCTCTTCCCGCCCGCAGGGATGTAGTCCCAAGGGAGGGGGCGAGCACACTGACTAACCCCCCAGCCACAACGGCTTGGATGATGGGGGCAAGCTTACTGAGGAGGAACAGGAAGTGAGAAATTCAGACAAAGAAAAAAAACATTTAGAAGGGAAATGGAAGGAAAAGGTAAGTGAACCAACAATGCACTAGCTTAAAGGAACCTATTTAGAAAATAAAAAACAAACCTTTACAACCCCTTTAACCACTTGCTTACTGGGCACATAAACCCCCTTCGTGCCCAGGCGAAATTTCAGCTTCCGGCACTGCGTCGCTTTAACTGACATTTGCGCGGTCGTGCGACGTGCCTCCCAAACAAAATTGACGTCCTTTTTTCCCCACAAATAGAGCTTTATTTTGGTGGTATTTGATCACCTCTGCGGTTTTTATTTTTTGCGCTATAAACAAAAAAAGAGCGACAATTTAAAAAATATATATATATTTTTTACTTGTTGCTATAATAAATATCCCAATTTTTTTTTTTTTTTTATATATTTTTTTTCTCAGTTAAGGCCGATACATATTTGTCAACGTATTTTTGTAAAAAAAAAAATCGCAATAAGCGACTGGTTTGCGCAAAAGTTATAGCGCCTACAAAATGGGGAACAGAATTATGTTTTTTTTTATTAGTTTTTTTTTACTAGTAATGGCGGCGATCTGCGATTTTTATTCGGACGGCGATATTGCGGCGGACGTATCGGACACTTTTGACACAAATTTGGGACCATTCACAATCAGCTATAAAAATGCACTGATTACTGTATAAATGTGACTGGCAGGGAAGGGGTTAACACTAGGGGGTGAGGAAGGGGTTAAATGTGTATCCTGGGTGTGTTCTAACTGTGTGGGGGGAGGGGGGTGACTGGGGGAGGTGACCGATGCTGTGTCTCTATGTACAAGGGACACAGATCGGTCTCCTCCCCTCTGACAGCACGTGGATCGCGTGTACCCGGCGGACATCGCGGCCGCCAGGTACACGCATCGGCTCTTCAGTGATGCGCTGGGACAGTGTTTACCCGCTGCGCGCCCCCCAGTGGCACGCGCGGGTAATGCACTTTAAAAGACGTCCAAAGACGTCCACTTGGCACTTGAGAGCCACGCTGTGGACGTCTTTTGTCAATAGCGCGGGTCTCAAGTGGTTAAGCTGGCCATGCACTATACAATCTGATTGTACATTCCCTGTTCAAATTTCTTTAGATTTACCAAAACAATGTAGTATGAGAACACACCTAAGAATTATTATTATTATTATTATTATACAGGATTTATATAGCGCCAACAGTTTGCGCAGCGCTTTACAATGCAGGGAGAAACAACAGCAACAGTACAATTCAAAACTAGAGGAATCTATTCAATTAGTATTAAATCAGATTGGTCCCTGTACTACACAGTTGACGATCGCTCTAAAGGGGATTGTACAATCAGATTGTATGGTATATGGTCAGCCGCTGTATAAATAATACAAGTGAGTGTGGCTTAGTGCAGGCAATGGAGAGAGTGTAGAGAATTGACATCTGTAGAGGAGGAGAGGTATTACTAATCTCTGTGAGTACAGAAGTTGCTGACATCTGGCTGTACAGTGACGGAATGGAAAGGTTGGGACCCCCGTGACCTCCTCAGCCCACTAAACACATTCCAGCTCCTAATGACAGCCAGCTGCTCTTTTAACTACTCATAGAGCATTGCTGCACAGCCAGTGACAGCCAGCTGCTCCTCCAATCCTCCGCAGAGCATTCCGTTATACCTAGTGACAGCCAGCTGCTTCTCAGTTTTCTCTGCAGAGCATTACTCAGCCTGCTGTGTCTCCATGTCTCTGCAGAGCATTGCACTACTCATCCAATTTTTCTGAGGAGCATTGTCTCACTACCAACTGATGACCTGTTGCCTTGCAAAGTATAGCTGTGCAGCCAGCTGCTACTTAGTTTCCTGCAGAGCATCACTCAGTAGCCCTCTTCCTCTGCAGACCGTTATTTCATAGGCAGATGTCTCTACTGAGCATTTGTCTACAGCCAGCTGCTCTTCTTTTTTTTTTTTTTCCCGGCAAAAAGCTCTTGGCGCCAAAAACATGGGCAAATCCCACAGGACTCCTTAAAGGAAACCAGCTGAAAAAAAAAAAAAAACACGAAGGCTGCCATTGTTTTCTTCTTCTTCTGAAAGTGCTAGTTGCCTGGTTGGCATGCTGATCTAATGTGCTCAGTTCTTTCTAAGTCACTGACCCAGAAGAAACATGCAGATCTGACTTCAGTCTGACTTCATTGGCTACGTGTTGGTTCCAGGCCAGGGGCTCAGAATGTGTTGCAGTCAGAGAATCAGAATTACAGCCGGGGATCTAGCAGAAATCCTGTATATTAATAATAATAATAATAATGATAATAATAATAATAATAATAATATTATAATTTTTTTTATAATAGATTCACTTACCTCCCAACTTTTTGAGATGGGAATGAGGGACACCTATCAGCAAAAGTATGCAGGCATAGGACACACCCCATTGCCACACCCCTTTAAAGGGGAATTGTACAAAAAACAAGATTGGTTAAACTCATAAGTGCTTTTTTTTACCACTACTATTCCTTTATATTGGCTTTTGGAATTTACAAATGCAGCAATTTAGAAATCTGATGAAAGGTTTAGCGCTGGGAAACACTTGATAGATACAAAGTGCATTTTATATACAACTATATAGATTAGACCAAAATGAGGGACAAATGAGGGACCGAGGGACATTGCTCCAAATCAGGGACAGTCCCTCGAAATCAGGGACAGTTGGGAGCTATGGATTCAGCAAGGTTAGCAAAGGTTTTCTTTAACAGTAAAGCACCCCCTAATACTTTCGCCTACCCTTTCTTAAAGTGTTACTAAACCCAGAAATATGAAAATAGTTCATCTGCCCCCCACAGTGCCCACAGCTTATTAAAGACATATTTTTACATTAAAATATTACCACTATATACCTTTTTGGATGATCCGTATAAAACGGTTACATGATAAACTGCAGACTTTCTCTGCTGCTGAGAGTTCAGGAAGGAGGAGATTTTCTCTGTAGCTTGTATACACGCCCACGTGAGTGATGTCAATATCATGTGACCTGGCTAGCTCTGATCAACAAGTAAATGTGCTCTCCAGCATAAAAGACGCAACTGAGCATGTGCAGGGCGACTAATCTGCCTGTGTTAGCTGGCCTTCCCCAGGAAGGGGGAGGATCCGTGCATACAGGATAAAACAGCCTTTTTACACAATGCAGAGGATTAACCCCTTAAGTTCCATAGTGGGTATAACAAGCATGCTGTGCTGCATATACACACTGGGGCAGATCCACAAAGATCTGCACCGGCGCAGCGTATCTGAGCTGGTAAGCAGGTAAGATACGGCGGCGTAGCGTATCTCTGATACGCTGCGCCTGGGCATTTCTATGTGAATCTGCCCCTTTGAATGTAACTGTTTTGGGAAACGCCCCATGCACACTGGAAATTATAATAAAGTTATAAAAACGCCAGTATCTTTTCAGTGAGTTTTTTTTATCAACGGTTTTGCAATGGTGTTTTTTTTTTTTCAATGGATCAAAAACTTTTCAGAAACTTTGGTGAGACACGTTTTTGAGCGTTTAGCAGCGTTTTTTATGCGTTTTTTGAGGTTAGAGTGTTTTTACAACTGAAAAAAACTCCTCTCAGAACCCACTAGTTTTGTTTGTTTTTTACAGCCAAAAGACACCACAGCCAAAAACAGTTGATAACAGCCTATGTGTGCATAGACACATAGGATAACACGCTGGAGATTTTATTGACTGTAGAAAAAAACATCTGAAACCAAAAACAGCAGCTGTAAAAACATCCAGTGTGCATGAGGCCTAATTGTTTGGTTTAGTTCCACTTTAACAGGCTTTAGCACTGTCATCCTCATCCCGGCTTTATTGCCTAGTAAGTCAAAAACTGTGTAAGATGGGATTTAAAACTTTTCAGACTTCAATGGCTCCATGCTTGTTGCTTCTTAATCTTCTGCCCTTCTTCCATTCATACAGTGGGGATCGAAAGTTTGGGCACCCCAGGTAAAAATTTGTATTAATGTGCATAACAAAGCCAAGGAAAGATGGAAAAATCTCCAAAAGGCATCAAATTACAGATTAGACATTCTTATAATATGTCAAAAAAAGTTAGATTTTATTTCCATCATTTATACTTTCAAAATTACAGAAAAACAAAAAATGGCGTCTGCAAAAGTTTGGGCACCCTGCAGAATTTATAGCATGCACTGCCCCCTTTGCAAAGCTGAGACCTGCCAGTGTCATGGATTGTTCTCAATCATCGTCTGGGAAGACCAGGTGATATCAATCTCAAAGGTTTTAAATGCCCAGACTCATCTGACCTTGCCCCAACAATCAGCACCATGAGTTCTTCTAAGCAGTTGTCTAGAAAACTGAAACTGAAAATAGTAGACGCTCACAAAGCTGGAGAAGGCTTTAACAAGATAGCAAAGCGTTTTCAGGTGTCAATATTCTCTGTTCAGAATGTAATTAAGAAATGGCAGTCATCAGGAACAGTGGAAGTTAAAGCAAGATCTGGAAGACCAAGAAAAATATCAGACAGAACAGCTCGCAGGATTGTGAGAAAAGCAATTCAAAACCCACGTTTGACTGCATGATCCCTCCAGAAAGATCTGGCAGACACTGGAGTTGTGGTACATGTATTCCACTATAAAGAGATACTTGTACAAATATGGTCTTCATGGAAGAGTCATCAGAAGAAAACCTCTTCTACGTCCTCACCACAAAAATCAGCGTTTGAACTTTGCAAATGAACATATAGACAAGTCTGATGCATTTTGGAAACAAGTTCTGTGGACCAATGAGGTTAAAATAGAACTTTTTGGCCGGAATGAGCAAAAGTACATTTGGAGAAGAAAGGGCACAGAATTTAATGAAAAGAACCTCTGTCCAACTGTTAAGCATGGGGGTGGATCAATCATGCTTTGGGGTTGTATTGCAGCTAGTGGCACAGAGAACATTTCACGAGTAGAAGGAAAAATGGATTCAATAAAATTTCAGAAAATTTTGGATGGTAACTTGATGCCATCTGTGAAAAAGCTGAAGTTAAAGCGGGGGTTCACCCTTAGAGGGCACTTTTCCCCCTTAGATTCCTGCTCGTTATTACTAGGGGAATCGGCTATTTATTTTAAAATATGTGCAGTACTTACCCGTTTACGAGACGCATCCTCTCCGTCGCTTCCGGGTATGGGCTTCGGGAATGGGCGTTCCTTCTTGATTGACAGGTTTCCGAGAGGCTTCCGACGGTCGCATCCATCGCGTCACGATTTTCCGAAAGAAGCCGAACGTCGGTGCGCAGGCGCAGTATAGAGCCGCACCGACGTTCGGCTTCTTTCGGCTACGAGTGACGCGATGGATGCGACCGTCGGAAGCCTCTCGGAAGAATGTCAATCAAGAAGGAACGCCCGCTCCCGAAGACCCATACCCGGAAGCGACGGAAGAAGATGCAGCTCGAAAACGGGTAAGTACTGCACATATTTTAATATAAATAGCCGATTCCCCTAGACCGAACGAGCAGGAAGCTAAGGGGAGATTTTTTTTTTTTTTTTAAATGGGTGAACTCCCGCTTTAAAGAGAGGATGGCTTCTACAAATGGATAATGATCCTAAACACACCTCAAAATCCACGGGGGATTACATCAAGAGGCGTAAACTGAAGGTTTTGCCATGGCATTCACAATCTCCTGACCTCAACATAATTGAAAATCTATGGATAGACCTTAAAAGAGCAGTGCGTGACAGACAGCCCAGAAATCTCAAAGAACTGGAAGACTTTTGTAAGGAAGAATGGGCAAAGATCCCTCAAACAAGAATTGAAAGACTCTTGGCTGGCTACAAAAAGCGTTTACAAGCTGTGATACTTGCCAAAGGGGGCAGTACAAGATATTAACTCTGCAAGGTGCCCAAACTTTTGAAGATGCCATTTTTTTGTTTTCTGTAATTTTGAAAGTGTAAATGATGGAAATAAAATCAAACTTTTTTTTACATATTATAAGAATGTCTAATCTGTAATTTGATGCCTTTTGGAGATTTTTCCATCTTTCCTTGGCTTCGTTATGCACATTAATACAAATTTTTACCTGGGGTGCCCAAACTTTAGATCCCCACTGTAGATCCTGTTTTAATTAGGTCCTCTTCACACCTGAGCCTATTGGAAATGTGCGTAGAAACTATGAAATGCATATTTGGGTGCTATTCGTTCCTAACAGCACCCCAAACACGCTAAGAAAATGGGCATTTTCTTGTGCAGCAAAATGCCCATAAAATGCGTTGTTACAAAAAAAGTTTAGGAGATACCATATTTATCGCCCTATAGCACGCACCGGCGTATAGCGCGCACCCCAAACCTAGAGGGGAATCCTAAGGAAAAAAAAGAAATACTGACAATTTACAGTTACAGTTACTTACAGTTGCCCGGCGTCTATCGGCGGCCTTGTCTGGTCCGGCGTCCGTCTGCGGCATTCGTGGTGTCCTCGTGGTGTCCTCCCTGCTTCTTCCCGCTTCTCCCACACTGTTTTTGAACGCCGCCGATATTACTGAGTGCGGTACACTCGGCTGGGCTCGGCCACACTCGGCTCCTCTCGCATAAGGGCTAGGAGGCGGCACAGGGCGTGACCGCGAGCGGAGCCGAGCGTGGCCGAGCCCAGCCGAGTGTACCCAAGTGTACTGCACTCGGTATATGTCGGCGGCGGGGCTCAGAAAGCGGGGATCGGCGTATAACGCACACCCACGATTTTCCCCTGATTTTGAGGGGAAAAAAGTGCACGTTATACGCCAATAAATACGGTAGTTTGGCGCATTTTCGGAGCATTGGACAGCTCATTTAAGTGAATGTGCTGTTCTATATGCTGCAAGAAAACTCACAAAAAAACGCAACACTCCTACGTCGCTAGGTGTGAATGAAGTCTCATAGAAGCTGTAGTAATGACTTCTATGAATGAAAGAGCTGGGCAGAAAGGATGGGCATAGTCAGGTACTCTAACAGTATAGCTGCTGACTTTTAATAAGGACACTTACCTGTTTTACTCGCCCGTGCTGATGGCCCCCCCGATGCCGATCCTTCGTCGGTCCTGCGCCGCCATTCACACTAAGGGAAACCGGCCTTACGGCTTCACTGCCCGTTTTCCTACTGCGCATGCGCGAGTCTCGCGCCGACTTGCGTATGGGCGGCTGTTCTCTGGGAACACACACAGTTCCCAGAAAGCAGCGCGCCCCATTCACTAGAAGAAGATAAAAAAGAAGATAGACCACGGTTACGGAAGAGGCAGATTACGGACTTCCGCATAGCAACAGGTATTTCGGGTGAGTCTGTTCTGCAGTGGTTACTGGGCTGCTTTCAAACTAATCCGTAGGTGCAGAGCAGCGCACCTATGGGTTACCTACACTGAGCCATAGACATCTGTTATTACCTGCGTGTTTGGTGAGCTTTCTGAAAGTGCCCCAAACCTGTAGAATATAATAGAAGTCTATTGCAAAGTGCAGAAAAGCCAAAGGTACACTGCGTTGCACCCACGCTGAGCGTAACCCACAGCACATCGGTGTGGAAGCAGCCATGGACCCCTTTCACACGGTCAGTCCAACCCAGTTGGACCTTCTATTCACCTCTAAGGAGGGGCAGATGTAAACCGACTTGTGTCCTACCTGCAATCTAATCCGGCTGTATCCGTGTCCGCTCTGCATTTGCAGAGCGGACCTGGACCTGCGATCCACCCGCTCCGCTGGTTGTGGCCCGCGACCAGTTACCAAGTCGCTTAAGTGTCCCTTGCACTTCAAAAGGTTGGGCACCCCTGCTCTAGCTCTAATCAGGTGCTTCAAAAAATACACCCTGCCATAGGAATTCATGCGTCCAGTGTCCTGAAAGGGGCTGGGTGCATGGATAGAAAGGGCAGTGGCGGTGGATAGAGGAGGCTGTGCCCGAGCACCCACAATGAATGGGCTGCCCAAGGATTTCACCTAACAGAATAGGCATCACCACAAGGGACACATTCCACTGATTGTAAGCTAGGTCCCTTGTGCTAATTTTTTTTTTTTTTTTTTTGGCCACACTTAGGCCTAGTACACACGAGAGGATTTATCCGCGGATACGGTCCACCGGACCGTATCCGCGGATAAATCCTCTTGAGGATTTCCACGGATTTGGATCCGATGGAGTGTACTCACCATCGGATCGAAATCCGCGCCGAAATCCCCTCGCGATGACGTGTCGCGCCGTCGCCGCGATGATGACGCGGCGACGTGCGCGACGCTGTCATAAAAGGAATTCCACGCATGCGTCGAATCATTACGACGCATGCGGGGGATCCCTTCGGATGGATCGATCCGGTGAGTCTGTACAGACCACCGGATCGATCCGCGGGAGCCAATTCAAGCGGATAGATTTGTAGACATGTCTACAAATTTTTATCTGCTGGAATTGGGAAATTTCCGCGGATAAATATCCGCAGGAATGTACACACCATAGAATCTATCCGCTGAAACCGATCCGCTGAGATTTTTCAGCGGATGGATTCTATCGTGTGTACGGGGCCTTAGGCTTTATCATGTTAAAACTTATATGGCATTTTAGTGATTAGGGTAGGACATAGTTTAAGGGACTCAATAAAGTGCGGTGTTCCAAATGAAAAGGTTGGGATCTGGAACTATTCTGGTCATATACTGTACTCTTTTATGGAAATGCAGAATAAAATGATACTATACTCGTAGTTGCTGAATGTCCCGTGGTGTGTTTAGGGTGGAATACTGTTTTGGCATTGTCATATGTTAGCGTGCAGACATGGCTATCTCTTATAGACTCCTGTGTGGATTCTGGTGATTCTGGTTGTACACTTGGTTGCTACCAGCAATAAGATTTTCTTCTTTTGGCACTTGGGTTTTTGCTCTTAGCAATGTTAATTGAAAAAGCTCCCAAGTGTACTTAATCAAATGTTATATTAGTTTACCAGCAGTCTCTTTCCCAAATGGAGTTCCCATTTAATCTTCCTGCAGGTTTATGAGTTGGATATTTTGCCATAGATCTCCTTAATCCCCCTGCAGGACACCCTACCCCATAGACAGATGCTCTTCAAATCCTCAGCAGAGCATAACTTTGTAGCCATTGATCTGTAAGTAGGTTATTCCCATGAAATCAAAGGAAGCCTGTTCATCCAGCTGAGAAACCAGATTTCTACACTGCCATTGTAGGCCTGGGGTGTTACATCATCACCAACCAGAGCTGAATTTTCCATTGGGCACAAATTTCTATGTTCCTGTATACTTACTGGACACATTTCTTTTTCCCCATCACCAGTCATCTGATAAAAGTGCTCCCGATGCTCGCTCCACTCTGCAAGGGGCGGCTGTAATACTATTATATTGTGGAAGGGGCGGATGTGTATTACTATTATATTGTCTGTATTACTGTATATCGTGTAAGGGGCTCATGTGTATTACTATTATATTGTCTGTATTACTGTATATCGTGTAAGAGGCGGATGGCTACAGCAAGGGGCGGGTGTATTATTAGGGTGGTTTTATGAAGAAACTACACGATATAATACTAATACACCCGCTCCTTGCTGTAGCTATCCGCCCCTTACACAATATTATAGTAATACACATCCACCCCTTGCTGTAGTCATCCTTACACCCGCCCCTTGCAGACTGGAGCGAGCGAGCATCGAGAACTTGCAGCAGCATCTGTCACAACATCCTGTTCATTGCGCAGTCTAGTCTACAGCTGCTTCACAATCGGCAATTTCTGGCAGCTTGTCTGCTAGAGTGCTGCGCTTGCGAAGTCCAGGGGGGACATTATTCGCCAGGGGGACACATTTTGGCAGAATACCGGCATACTGGTTGTACCCAAGTTGATCAATCGAATTAACTTGGTACATTTAGCCTGCCCATACACGAATCTGCTAAACCGGACGAGATTTGAACCATGTATGGCCTGCCTAAGGAAGCCAGGTAATAGGATACGAAGAAAGAGGATGGATAGCCGCACTCCAATGACCAAATATCCGACGCGTTTCGCACTGAGCTAGTGCTTAATCATGGCTTAAACACTAGCTCAGTGCGAAACACGTCGGCTATCTACCTGTTCCTTTGTTGCACCTTGTGAAGTGATGTACTTGCTGTGTTTTTTTGAATAAAAGACAACCGTTTGGTCATTGGAGTGTGGCTATCCATCCTCTTTCTTCGTATCTTATGCATGGTCAGTGCATTGCCAGCACCCACGGTATCCTGAGTCAGTCCATCTCTACATAGTGACCCACCTGGAGCGGTGATCCCTTCTCTTCTTTATTGGTTTTGAAGCCAGGTAATACATGAAAATGTTGTGTGTAATAGAGGTAATCATAGTAGAAAGTTGTTTGGGCACTAAAGCTTGCATGCCTAATGCCTTGTACACACGATCGGTTTTCCGGTCAAAAGTCCACCAGGAAAACCGAGAACCTGCTCGGTTGCTTTTCCCCGTATACACACGCCAGTTTTCCCGACATGAAAACTGCCATGACAGCTTTGGTCAGGAAAACCAGCCCTGTATATGTTCCCTCACAGTGTTTCCCATAGGAAAACTGCTGAGAATCGCGGCGGGGAAAAAGAGAACAAGTTCTCATTTTTTTGCTCGCAGTTTTCCTGTCGGGAAAACTGCTATGGAGTATACACAGGGTCGGTTTTCCCGACCAAATGCAAACATGGCAGTTTTCCCGTCGGGAAAACCAATTGTGTGTACGAGGCATACGTTTTCCAGTGATGGAAGTTGGCGCTGTCACCCACACGTCTTGTTTCTGACTATGCCGTGCATAATAAAAGGTCTCATGCCGCATACACACCATCACTTTATGTGATGAAAAATAACGACATTTTCTGTGAAGTAAAAAATGACGTTTTTGAAACTTCAATTTTCAAAGACGAAGTTGCCTACACACCATCGTTTTTCTCACAATGTTCTAGCAAAGCGAGGTTATGTTCACCACGTTTTTCCATTGAAGCTTGCTTCATAAGTAGCTTCTGGGCATGCGCGGGTCAATTTCTGTGAAGTAAAAAATGACGTTTTGAAAAACGACACATAAAATTGAAGCATGCTTCAATTTTTTTTTGTTGTTTTTTACAAGACATAAAACAACGTTTTCCCCCACACACGGTCATTTAAAGTGACGTTTTTAAAAACGTCATTTTTTTTCATCACATAAAGTGATGGTGTGTATGCGGCATTAGATGTTCACCCTGCCTGACACTGCAAAGGGAGCCTTGTTGTCGTGGTCTCAGCACAGTGTAGTGTGTGCTTCCACTCGTTCTATTCCTGCATAGTAAGAAATAAAAGTACAACTCTGGGCAAAATCACAATTACATATACAGTATGAAGAAATCTGTTACTACCATTAACACGTCGTTTTTTGGTTTTCTGAGTAGCAAAGTTTTACTGCCCTGTTGATTCTGCCAGTTTATCAGATATTGTTTTACTTCCTGTAACAAGGTGAACATGGTTCATTCCTCAGTGAAATCACACGGCAACATTGTCACCCTGACACCCAGCCCAGTGGGCTGAATGAGAGAAATCTATTGATTTTTCCATTAAGGCTGTTTAGCATTCTGGCTATTGTATTCTAACAGCAGACACCCACAGCTGTCAGAATACCTAACCAGTGGCTGCATTTGATTGACTGACAATTTTCCACTCTGCATGTTTGATTTTCAGATTGAAGGATGTTGGGTGGAAGGGTGCCAACAGGGTCACCCCTCGCTTAAATTTCAGCCAGTACATCAGAATGGAACCAGCTGAAATTCTGTCAGGAAACAGCAGGAGGGATGGGCAGATATGCGTGGTTATACTCAGGAAACTGGGACCAGACTGTGTATGCTTTAAGTGAGATTTATTTACAGTGAAACAAAATTCCAAACACCAGCACACAGCAAACATAAAAATATAAGTGAACCAAAAAAGTCCAGTGACAGAATACCTTACAAATCACTAACAAACAGAAGCCTAACTAACCATAACTATACACTATAGACAAAATGGAGAACACAGAAAAGTAGGAAAAGCTGGTTGTGTGGGGAGCAGATGGGAAGGGGGAGCAGAAACTGGGATCAAGAATGAGGGATAGCAGTATATGGCAGCAGCAAAACTTTGGAGCAAGAGGCACTGATAGGGAAAGGTCCAAAGACCCTCCCAGCAGCCAGCATCAGGTGGAAACTGATTACCGGGATCTGCTGGCTGCTGGGAGACACCCACTGGTTCGTGCATCAGTTTTAATGGTCAACAAAGCCTGCAACCTTTGAATATGATCACTTTGTCATAGCAGACATAAAGATCACATGATCGCGAACCCCACCTAATCATCAGTGGGAACCGGAGCTGTCAGTGACAGCCAGAAATGACAGCCACCAGAGAATGCATAATAATGTGTCCCCAGCAAGGGATATTGTACTGGGAAATTATATTATACAAACTGTGGGTCCAAATAAATGGCAGCTGGGGATTGTGAAAAGGGATGGTCTCGATGTTCGAATCAAACATAAGTTCGACTCGAACATCAGCTGTTCGCTTGTTTGCTGTTCGCTTGTTTGAACATATGGGGCGCTAGCGGCAAGTTGCTCCCCGTGGAGCACCCCATAATGCACTGCGAGATCGTAGTGCATTGATGGCTGCTGATTGGCCAAAGCATGCACCTGACCTACATGCTTTGGCCAATCACAGTGCAACGTGTTGTAAGAGCCATGATTGGGCTAAGGCAGGATGCCTTTGGCCAATCATGGCTTAGGGGCTAAGTCCACGGCCCACACTATATAAGGCTGCTGCTTACACGATGTAACATCTCGTCGCCGTATTGCATTCCGCGCTGGAGTAGAATAGGCCGTAGCAGCCGTATTTATTTCAATTTACATTTTTTTTTTATTCAAATCAAAACATAACATCTGTCATCAACTAAACTGTCCATCATAGCCTTGGTCTTTGCGGGGACCCCAAATCACCTATAGCAAACTTGGGACTGCCGTACCTCTTAATCTGGTCATAGGCCTCAAGCCGACAAACTGGCTCAGAGACGACCACTGACCGCAGTGCCCACCCATTACCAAATTATTGCAGCTAAACCTCATTTAACTGCAATAACCACCCTCAGGACCCATACCACCGACAGGTCCTGACCACTACCTTTTGAGGTATCTTCCTTCCCCCGCAAAGACCAACACCCGCCACTGCCACGACATCTTGTACGCCACCTGACAGAAAGACCAATGACAAAAACAAACCACACAAAACAAAACCAATTACCACACCAGCAAAAACCTCACCCCACTGCCTATTATAAGGGAGGGTGGGAACTTTCTCCCGTGCTGTGTTACAGGAGGGGAGGGGCCAATCCTTTTTATCACCTCCTCTCCCCTCCCACACAGCTTTTCCTCCAATCCCTTCACTCCAGCGGGCTGACTCTCTCCAGTTAACCCCGTCATGTCCGCCCTACGCCTATGTCATTTCTTTCTTTTGCTCCGGGCCTCTCTTGACTGTTGTATAACTGATGTCTATCGCTGCCATGACCCATGACACTCCAAACCCCCCTCTCTTAAACTAATTAAGGAGACCAAACTACAGTTTTTTGGAGTAGAATAGGCCGTAGCAGCCTTTTTTATTTCAAATTAACATTTTTTCAAAAAAATTCTAATCAAAACATAACATAACATCTGTCATCAACTAAACTGTCCATCATAGCGTTGGTCTTTGTGGGGACCCCAAATCACCTATAGCAAACCTTGGGACTGCGGTACCTCTCAATCCGGTCATAAGCCTCAAGCCGACAAGCTTGCTCAGAGACGACCACTGACCGCAGTGCCCACCCATTACCAAATTATTGCAGCTAAACCTCAGTTAACTGCAATAACCACCCTCAGGACCCATACCACCCAC
>NC_053497.1:43880071-43980071 GCF_905171775.1 Rana temporaria | reverse complement strand
AAATGGTCGCAACGCAACGTCACTTCAGATGGGGAGCGACTTCCTGACAGAACACCTGCCTGCTCGCTCGGTCACACGCTAGCCCGCTCACCAGCCTGACCGGCATGATTGCTCACTCACCGACCTGCCCATCCGCTCGCTCACTCGCCAGCCTGCTCAGTTACCTGCAGGCTCACCCGCTTGTTGTTTTCTCGGGGGGAGCAATTGCCCCGTTGCCCCCTGGATCTGCCCCGCTACAGATATCACCTAAGATCCCTAAATCCCCTCTCCCAGCCCACCTCCCCAGTACAGACCCCCGTTCACCAGTACGGAACTCCCAGCAGCACAAAATCCTCAGTACAGACTCCCCCCCTCCATCACAGAACCCTCAGTACAGACCCCCCCCACTTCCTTGGCAGAGAATCCTCGGTACAGATGGCGCTCCCCAGCAGAGTTTCCTTGGTTTAGATAATCTTCTCCCCCCATGCAATAACATCTCAGTATAGACGACCCGTCCTTGTTGTTGCCTGAAAAGTCCGCCCTGTCACTGCCCTGAGTAGTACCTTTCCTTTGAAATAATTTTACGGATGTTGGCAAGTGTGAGTGCCTTTATGTTTTTCCCCTCCCCCTATTTTTTGAACTCCCAGTACAGGCACCCCTTCCCTTCAGTACAGACACTGCCCCCCCCCCCCCCCCCCAGTACAAACTCGTTAATACAGATCTCCCCCCTCTCTAAACACACCCATCAGACCAGGTGACCAAATGCAGTGGCAGTTCAGAGTGAGGGGAGGCCCTCCCTTCGGCCTTGTCATATGACTGAAGCAGGGGCAAAGGCGCTGATACTCGGGGTGCTACGGCTGTCCGATATTTTTTCTTTGTGTTGCATGGTGTGGTGTAGTGTGGCATGGTGCCATGCAACGCAAGAAAAATAAATATCAGGTGGCCCTAGCCAGGGCTGGTACAAGGATTTTTGACACCCTAGGCAAAATCTAATTTTGCTACCCCCCGACTCCACCCCTGACTTTACCCCCTTTGCCCCGCCCATGTATATCCCACCTTTTTAATGAAGCGCCCATCAAATGCAGCCTCACCAGTGCCCATCAATGAACGTTTACTTGCTTCCATTCATTCGGGAGTCGGGACACAGACCTCCCCCGTCGCTACGCCTCTGACACTATGTACAAACGGAGTGGCGTCTGCCTGCTGATGCTGAGACTTATGCCCCGTACACACGCTCAGAAATTCTGACAGCAAATGTCCGATGTGAGCTTTTGAACGGAAATTCCGACCGTGTGTATGCTCAATCAGACTTTTGCTGCCGGAATTTCCGCCAACAAAAGATTGACAGCTGGTTCTCAAATTTTCCCACGGAAAACATTCCGGAAAATCCGATCGTCTGTTGCAATTCCGACGCGCAAAATTCCGACGCATACTCGGAAACAATTCGACGCGTGCTCGGAAGCATTAAACTTAATTTTCTTGGCTTTTGTCGTAGTGTTGTACGTCACCACGTTCTTGACGGACGAAAGTTCGGAGAACTTTTGTGTGACCGTGTTTATGCAAGCCAAGCTTGAGCGGAATTCCATCATAAAAACCATCCAAGGTTTTTCCGACGGAAAATCCGATCGTGTGTACGTAGCATTAGTTGCTGCTGCAGAGAGAAGAGAGTAAAAGCACCAGTGCCCTAGGCGGCTGCCTAGTTTGCCTAATGGTAGCACCAGCCCTGGCCCCAGCATCCCCAGAGTGTCGGCACCTGGTGGGGACCACCCCCCCCCTTAGTATGCGCCACTGTTTTGACCTGGTATCAGCCTCTTGTCATCTCTGTACAGCACAGCATACGCTGGGGAGGGGTAGCAGCACAAGGAAACAATCAATTGTGCTGCAGTGCAAAGCATACTGCGAGTGCTACTGCAGCAAAGAAAAATGAAGTCTCCTGTCCTGCTAGAAAGGGTTGTGCTGTGTGGCAGAGCTGTACAAATCTCAGGGCTGGATGGTCAGAAATACAAACTCTTTGGCATGTAAAGCAGCTCCCATGTATGCATTTCATCTGCGTATTTAGCGGTTTGCCTGGAGTATAGCTCTAATGCTTGTTTAGCAGATATGATCTAAGTGCTGAGGGCTCTCTCAACAAAGTTCAACATGGTCCCCTACCTGAAACCTGCTCCGCTCTGTTAGGGTGCTGAGACAACAAGGTGGTGCAAGCCGTCCATGAAGCAGCACAGCGATTCCCACGTGGACAAAGCTGTGATGTGTTGTGAGCTTTCAGTTCTAAACTGTACAAAGTCCAGAGTAACGTCTCCCTGACACCACGCCAAAACAAACACCATCGCGTCCAATCTTACAATACTGCTGCCTGGGCCTGCTGGATCGCTCATTGATCAATGGTGTACAGCACTGCTAGGGAAGGGAAGGTGTACACTCATCCGCTACTACAGCTTTTTTGCTTTAAGGAAGCGCGAAGAGTATTGATCAGTATTGAGTCCATGGAAAGGTCACGTAGGCTGCACGCTATGATGGAAAAATATAGGGAGGTTCTGGCATTTCTGTTTTTTACTCAATGCCTATTTGTTTTATGAATTTCAAGTATACCAAAAGGGCTTATTCACACTTTCAGCGACCCCTCTAAAAAGCAATCCACAGTGGATCGCTTTTCAGAGGGCAGTTTAGAGGCAATTGGAAGGTGCTATGATATGATTTTGCAGCATGGCCTTATTATCTTGAATTGGTTGCGTTTGGCAGCAGTACTGCCCTCCAGACGCAACATAGGGCCAGATTCTTGTAGAATCTGCGGCGGCGTAGCGTAAGCCATTTACACTACGCCGCCGCAAATTACTGGAGCAAGTGCCGTATTCTCCAAGCACTTGCTCCGTAATTTGCGTCGGCGTAGTGTAATTGGCCCGGCGTAAGGCAGCGTAATTCAAAGGGGGCGGCTTGTATTTAAATTAAGCGCGCCCCTGCGCCGATCGAACTGCGCATGCGCCGGGCGGAAAAATAGCCCAGTGCGCATGCTCCAGCTCACGACGGAAAAAGTCAATGACGCCGACATGAGCGTCATTGACGTAAAGTCGTATTCGCGAACGAAAACGACGTAAACGACGGAAAAAGCCGACTCTGACCCGACGCCATACTTAACATGGCATATGACGGACCTACGTAAACTTGCCCCTCATTATAGCAGGGGCAAGTTTGCGCTTATGGAAACGTTGTAAAATCACTGCGTCGTCCGCGCATCTCGCGTAACTAGCTAATTTGCATAGACGGGGAAAACGACGATGCGACACCTAGCGGCGGAAAAAAAAATTGCATTTAAGATCTGACAGCGTAAGAGCCTTACGCCTGTCAGATCTAATGGGTATCTATGCATAACTGATTCTAAGAATCAGTCGCATAGATACCCTGGGCCAGATTAGGACTTACGACGGCGCAAATGGCGTTGCGCCGTCGTAACGCCTTTGAGAATCTGGCCCATGGTGTATTATTTTTGCCATGCGTGTGAAGCGTTGCTGACACGGCTGTATCTTAAAGTGGAGTTCCACCCAAAAATGGAACTTCCACTTTTTGGAATCCCCCCCCCCCCCCCTTCGGTGTCACATTTGGCACCTTTCAGGGGGAGGGGGAGCAGATACCTATGTAATACAGGTATTTGCTCCCACTTCCTGGCATAGATCACCACGGTGACCTATGCCATGTCCGGTGTCTTGTCACATTCGGCTCCCCATCACAAATGGCTCCGGAAGTGACGTTCCGTCGCCGCCATCTTGCTACACCTCACACTCCTGCACAGTAATGATAGAGTGCGAAGGGGCAAGCGGATATCTTGATAAACAATGCATAAGTAACATGGTTTACGAAAATATAAATATATGTGTGGTCCTCTGCTGTAGCCCATCTGCTTTAAGGTTTGATGTGTTGTGCGTTCAAAAGATGGTATTCTGCATACCTTGGTTGTAACGAGTGGTTATTTGAATCACTGTTGTCTTTATCATCTCGAACCAGTCTGCCCATTCTCCTCTGACATCAACGAGGCATTTTCATCCACACGACTGCCACTTACTGGATATTTTCACTTTTTCAAACCATTTAATGTAAACCCTAGAGATGGTTGTGTGTGAAAATCCCAGTAGATCAGCAGATTTTTAAATACTCAGACCAGCCCGTCTGGCACCAACAACCATGCTACGTTCAAAGTCACTTAAATCCTCTTTTCTCCCCCATTCTGATGCTCGGTTTGAACTTCAGAAAGTCGTCTTCACCACATCTAGATGCCTAAATGCATCGAGTTGCTGCCATGTGATTGGCTGATTAGCAATTTGTGTTACCAAGCAATTGAACAGGTGTACCTAATAAAATGTCCGGTGAGTGTATATTACCACTTGGCCCTTTTGGGGGGGGGAGGGCACGTGGAATGGCAGCAGTACAGGAGACCTTGTGCACAGTTATAGGAGTTGCCACAGCGTGCAGCTCTCCTATTCAAGGGCCAGCGGGGACTTGCTAACATGTGACAATTATATTACCAGGAATGAGCCTCTGGGACTGAAGGCACAACAGTGAGCTTGTTATGTAAAAGAACAACCTGCATGACTCAGATCTTATGTACAAACCACAAATAATTGCCTGTCATTCCTATTACCAATAATAACTAGTCTAATGATACAGACAATAGGGGAGGAGGCAACCCAACCCGAACTCAGCTCCCAGCTCTAGATCAGAACTGCTTTCCCGAACACGGTGTGAAATGTGCTGAATGGCCAGACTCGTATTAAAGGGAAACTAAACTCTGGCATAAAGAAAAACATTTTTTATTCAAGTATGGATTCTTAACCACTTCCCATCCCAGCTATACTCATATGACATCCGCAGGAGGGATCTTCCATCCTGGGCGGGCGTCATATGACGTCCTGGGCTTCCCTGCCGTCTAGCGATGTCCACCGTGCACCCGTGATTGCCGGTGACACATCCAAGGACATGGAACTATGTAAACGCACAGCTCCACGTCCTGTAAGGCCTTGTACTCACGAGCAGACATGTCCGATGAAACCGGTCCGCGGACCGTTTTCATCGGACATGTCTGCCCGGGGACTTCTGTTCGATGGCTGTACACACCATCGAACAGAGGTCCGCGCGTAAACAATACGCGGGGCGTGTCCGCGGTGTCGCCGCGACAATGACACGGCGACGTGGGCGGCCTGCCTTTAAAATGCTTCCACGCATGCGTCGAAGTCATTCGACGCATGCGAGGGATGTCGGGCGGCCGGACATGTACGGTAGGTCTGTACAGACGATCGTACATGTCGGGGGGACAGGTTTCCAGCGGACTGTTTTAAAGCAAGTCCAGGAAACAGTTGTCCGCTGGAAACCTGTCCGATCCGCCCGAAAATGGTCCGCTCGGGCCTACACACGGCCAAACATGTCTGCTGAAACTGGTCCGCGGACCAGTTTCAGCAGACATGTTTGGTCGTGAGTACGGGGCCTAAGAGGAGAGGAGACCGATGCTGTGTTCCCAGTACAGAGGAACACCGATCGGTCTCCTCCCCTTGTGAGTCCCCGCCCCCTACAGTTAGAATCACTCCCTAGGATACACATTTAACCCCTTAATCGCCCCCTAGTATTAACCCCCTTCCCTGCCAGTCCCTGCCAGTCACATTTATACAGTAATCAGTGCATTTTTATAGCGCTGATCGCTGTATAAATGTGAATGGTCCCAAAATACAGTAAAACCTTGGATTGCGAGCATAATTCGTTCAAAAAACATGCTTGTAATCTAAAGCACTTGTATATCAAAGCAAATTTCCCCATAAGAAATAATGGAAATGCAAATGATTGGTTCCACAACCATTTATTCTTAGGTCCTTCAGTTTATAGTCCATATAAAAAGATTATAGCAATGTGACCATGTTATGTAATAAATGTCCATCCACAAATTAGGGGATTAGAAGCAAAATCCAGCAGGAGCTACAGAGTATAAAAGAGAAGAGAGGCACCAATATGTTGCTAAATGTTGTACCTTCATTAAATGTAACCATATTGCTCCACTTATGCCCTGTACACACAAACGGAACTTCCGATGGGATAAAATCCAATGGAATTTTCCATCGGAATTCCATTCAAGCTGTCTTGAATATACGAATACTAAATTTTGGGAATTTAAGATGAAGCACACTGCTGAACTCGATGAATCAATTGAAGTAAACAAATGTATTCGTTACAGAAAGGGCATGACAAACGTCAATAAGGAATAAGTAGGTAAAATAGTAATGAGTTTACAAAAATAAAAGTCTAAACAATTTATTTTTGTAAACTCATTACTATTTTACCTACTTATTCCTTATTGGCGTTTGTCATGCCCTTTCTGTAACTAATACATTTATTTACTTCAATTGATCCATCAAGTTCAGCAGTGTGCTTCATCTTAAAGTCCCAAAATGTAGTATTCCTCATTCAAATTACCTGGAATACCAGGTATTGCCTCATTTAAAGTCCCACCTTAGCTTTAGTTTAGCAATTCTTTTGTCTTGAATATACACTGTCGGACCAAATTCCGACCGTCCAAAACGCGGTGATGTAAAATACTACTAAAGGTTCAATGCTTCCGAGCATGCGTCGACTTGATTCTGAGCATGCATGTTTTTTTTCTCCATTGGAGTTCCACACAGACGATCGGAATTTCCATCGGAAAAAAAATAAAACATGTTCTATCTCTAAACTCCGACTGAGTTTTTTCATCGGAAATTCCGATCGGGTGTACAAGGCATTAGAGGCGCCTCTCCTCTTTTATACTCAGTTGTGACATAACGCTACTTGTATATCAAGACATCACTTGTATATAAGTCAAAATGTATTACAAATTTTTGCTTGTCTTGCAAAACGCTCTCAAACCAAGGTTTTACTGTAGTGTCAAAAATGTCCGATATGTCCGCCGCAATGTCAGTCACGATACCCCCCCCCCCCAAAAAAAAAGAAAAAACGGATAGGGTTACAAGCCTCACAAAATAAAAAAAAGGTTTTACCTTTAGTTCTACTTTAAAAAGTGACAGTGTTCTGTCCCCAGGGGACAGATTAGATGTCGTGCTGTGGAAGCCTAGCTATGTGGTCAGACAGGACTAAATGTCATCCAGGTAGGGTTTACATCTACTTTATGCATTTATTTTGCCCTGCGCAATGAGTTTTACGCAATGACAAGGTCACCCAGCACACAGGGCAAAGATGCCAAACTATGCCCCCCCTCCCCGGTTCATGATGTTCATGTTTGGAGGATCATTTGCCTAGAAGTCACTTGCTTGTCAAAATCACTGGCGCTGTCACTACTCCTGTCAGCCTTGTAACAGAAGGAAGGTGCCTCTCTCCCTACAGTAAATCATTACGCCCAGGGCAGCCGCCCCTCCCTTGTCCCGGTCCTGGCCATAAACTGACCACAGATGTTCTAAAATCGGGAGGCGGGTCCAGGCATCAATTTATTTTGGGTGTCTGGCTTAATATTGGATAATTTGCATATTAGCCGCATTTACAGCTTCAGAAACTGAGACAAGATTAAGTATATGGCCAGGCACCAGCAAAAAAACATATAAAGAGGTTGTGCACCATTAGCATAAATCGGCTACCAAAAGTTGCTTTTTTTTAATAAGCATCTTTTCATCACATGACTGCAATCAATTATAAGAGCTTGTAAAGCTGGCCATAGAAGGATGAAAATGTGGCCAGTTCAGCCAGGACAGGACAAATCCATCTATGGTGGTTTGAGAGCGTTTTGCAAGACAAGCAAAATTTTCAAATACATTTTGACTTGATATACAAGCAATGTCTTGATATAAGTGTAGCGTCATGTCACAACTGATTATAAAATAGAAGAGAAGTGCCTCTAAGTGTAGCAATATGGTTACATTTAATGAAGGTACAACATTTAGGAACTCACATGGTTGATGATTAAAGGAGGCACATCTAAATATGCAGGGATTCGGGGTAAATCTGTCCACATAGACCATTCTCCTCACCGCCATTGACGTTGTCCCTTCCACGAGTGGTTTAAGCCTTCACTTTCAGATCACTCTACTGTAGCTCCTGCTGGATTTAGCTTCTAATCCCCTTGTGGATGGACATTTTATGGTTACACACAGGGATGGACTGGCCATTGGGACTACAGGGTGTTTCCCGGTGGGCCGATGGCTCAGTGGGCTGGCTTCAGTGACAGCGGACCGCCCCCTCCGCTCCTCTGTCTATCCTTCCCGCAGCACTCACCTCCTCTCCCTCCCCGCAGCGCTCACCTGGGGGGGAACAAAGATGCAGGGGGAGGACCAGAGGAGCAGGGGGGGCGACAGAGCAGCATGGGGGGAGGGGACAGACGGCTGACTCAACAGCTATGGCCTGGGAGTTTCTCACTTCTGCCTAATCTTATCCCATAAGGGGGGGGGGGCACCAAACGTATTCTTTGCCCCGGGTGAAATAATGTCTAGCTTCCCCACTGGTTCTGCCTATAAGAGTACCAGTACCAGCCGTTCTACTCTAATAAAATAGAATGGCTAGTAAAGGGGGAGAGGGGGCTTGGGTGGCCGGTCGCCATGGGAGAGAGCTGTCAAAGTGGGCCAGTCTGGATGAAGTCCAGGGCCAAATTTTTGTCCTAGTCCAGGCCTGGTTACACAACTTATCACATTGCTATAATCTTTTTATATGGACTATAAACCGAAAGACCTATGAATAAATAAATAAATGGTTGTGGAACGAATCATTTGCGTTTCCATTATTTCTTATGGGAAAATTTGATTTGATATACAAGTGTTTTGGAAGTGCTTTCTGGAACGAAGTATGCTCGCAATCCAAGGTTTTACAGTACCATGATGAACACTCTGGATCAAATCTAAGAATAATATAATCCTTTTAACGGACCAAAAATGTATTGGTACCGCATATACTTGAGTATAAGTCGAGTTTTTCAGCACATTTTTTTTGTGCTGAAAATGCCCCCCTCGGCTTATACTCAAGTCAACTTTTTGCGCCTGATCTCCTGGACTTTGGGAACTCGGTACCGGCAAACTTGGCACACTTATAGCCCCACTCTTCCTCTACAAGTGTGCAAAGTTTGTTGTCCTGGGGAGCACCGATTTTTCAAAGTCGGGCACCCCCTTCCATAGACTCCAATGTTAAACAGTAATTTCTCTGGTAAATTTGGGGACCCGGTACTGGCCGGCCGTAGGTCCTCTGTACCCGAAACGTGGCACACACGTAGCCCAAATTCTCCTCTACACTTGTACAAAGTTTGCTGTCTGGGGGACCTACGGCCAGGGAATACCGATTTTTCAAATCCGGGCACCTATTCTATATACTCCCATGTTAAACGTAAGTCTAGTCATGGGCACAGTGAGGCATGCAAATGGACACCCTAGGCTTATACTCGAGTCAATACGCTTTCCCAGTTTTTTGTGGTAAAATTAGGTGCCTCGGCTTATATTCGGGTCGGCTTATACTCGAGTATATACGGTAAGTGCTTTGGATTACAAGCATGCTTACGGAATGAATTATGCTCACAATCCAAGGTTTTACTGTTATGATTTTTGTATATTTTTGCGCAAAAAAACCCTTGGGAAAAAATAAAGAAAAAAACGAGAGGGGAAAAAAACGCACTGGAACGTATTACAGCTAAAAAATAAAATACCTTGGAAACCTTAGAAAAAATGAAACAAGAGAGGAAAAACGCACCAGAAAGCATTACAGCAAAAAAAGAAAGCACCAGATATTTTACACTTCAAGATTCAGGAGCATGTAAATGTCAATGTGCATCAGGCATTATTCCTTCAGGAAGAGCAGCGTTATCACCCTGGGACAGGGAGTGGGACTACAGAACCCCCCCCTGCTCTTCTTTCTCCACAACACAGGGGGAAATGTTTTGTAGTGTACAGAGAGAGCAGGGATCAATACTTAGAAATAACAAACAGCAGCAGACAGCATAAGAAGTTGTCAGCAAACAAGATTTTTGGAAGGATCAACAGGTTCTTTTTTGCACTTATCAACCAAATCAAACATAATGCTTTCAATGCTATATTTAGCGGAGCAAATGGGAGAAGTTGATTGGCAGGGTTTACATACACTTCAATGAGAAGATAACTGTATTAAGCAGTGTTTGTTATATCTGGCTGAAATTCAGATTTTAGATAAAGTGCTTCAGGCAGCACTTTTGTATTTGTTTCCCTTGAGAAATGTCTATCAATGTAGACGCTTTTACTATGCCAAGAATTGCATCAGAACCGCTGGTTGTCTCTTCCCACAGTACTGCGGTTCTCCATGTGATGGAACCTCACTAAGCACATTGGCCCGGATTCATGTACGAGTTACGCCGGCGTATCTCCAGATACGCCGTCGTAACTCTGAGTCCGAGCCGTCGTATCTATGCGTCTGATTCTTAGAATCAGTTGCGCATAGATTTGTATTAGCTCCGACCGGCGTAAGTCTCTTACGCCGTCGTATCTTAACTGCATATTTACGCTGGCCGCTAGGGGCGTGTATGCTGATTTACGCCTAGAAATATGTAAATCAGCTAGATACGCCAATTCACGAACGTACGCCTGGCCAACGCAGTACAGATACGCCGTTTACGTTAGGCTTTTCCCGGCGTAAAGTTACCCCTGTTATGAGGCGTACCAATGTTAAGTATGGACGTCGTTCCCGCGTCGAATTTTGAAAATTTTACGTTGTTTACGCGAGTCGTTCGTGAATAGGGCTGGGCGTCATTTACATTCACGTCGAAAGCATTGGCTTCTTGCGGGTTAATTTGGAGCATGCGCACTGGGATACTTTCACGGACGGTGCATGCGCCGTTCGTAAAAAGTGTCATTTACGTGGGGTCACATAAAATTTACATAACACACGCCCACATCTACCACATTTGAATTAGGCGGGCTTACGCCGGCCTATTTACGCTACGCCGCCGCAACTTTCGTTTGAGAATACGGCACTTGTAAAAGTTGCGGAGGTGTAACGTAAATAGGATACGTTACGCCCGCACAAAGATACGCGATTCTATGTGAATCCGGGCCATTGTGTTCTATCTTAGCATGTGCGTTGTAGTAAATGACAAGATCAATACATCCAGGGGTGTATTCATTAAACAGCTAGGACTTTGAACATGGCATTTTCATAAGCATTTCCACGCCCTGTTGCAAGCCTGCTGTGCCTAATTGTATGTCATAAGCAAGTAATTAGAAGGTAAACTGTGCCAGCAAGGTTAGATATAAGAATTGATAACAGCGACTTCAGTTCTCAAAGTCATGCTTGGCTCCGCCCTCTCATGCCCCTTGTATGTGAGTATTGGGTTAGTTAGACTGCCCATTTTAGGAAGTATGAAAAACCTCTATTGTGGGATGAGGCAACAAAAAAGGAGAAAATATTTTGAAAAAAAAAAACATTTATTTTACAAATATTCATAGAAAAAATTCCATTAGTGCCCGTTCACACTACCGCGACTTGGGATCCGACTTGTGTCCCCCCAAGTCGCGACATGAGAAATTACATTAAAGTGAATGAGAGCCGTCTTATTGCACACTACTGAAGTCTCTCCGACTTCAGAAAAGGTTCCTGTACTACTTCAAGGCGACTTGTACCCATTGATTTCAATGGAAGTCGCCTCCAAAGTCGGATCAATGTCTTCACTGAAGCAGGAAGAGAAAATGGTTTTCCCAGGCAAACCCCTCCCTCCCACAGAGCCGATTATTGTTTGATTGGCCACTGGCAAAGTTGCCTGTCCTGGAGACGACTTGAAGTTGCCTCGCAAAGTCCTGCCGACTTTCATGTCGCTGTAGTGTGAACCAGCATTTAGAAACCCCAACACATTACATTTAAATCTTAAAAATATTGTATATTGAAAAGGAAGATAGGTGATACTGTCCGATATGGAGCATCGCTTGGATGTTTACATGTTTACATCCGGGACACAGGAAGCGATTGGCATTGCATCACGTCCGTACCTCAACAGTTGCGGCTGGACGTGTTGCACCAATCGGATGGCACATTGCAGATGACGCGGTACGCTACAACGTGCAGTGTCATTGTGATGATGAGGTACGTCATGACGAAGCACTTAAAAGGACGGCAAATGGCGCCATTCCTCTCCTCAGCTTGACAGCTAAAAGAGTCAAATAACTTTCGGAGTGCGGTCTGGTGAATCTTTCTCCTTTCACAGAGTTAATTTTTTTCTTCTTTCCCCTATGGGAGTTGGTAACTTTTTAGAATCTTATGCCACATACACGATCGGTTTTCCCGTTGGAAAAACCTTGGATAAAGTCTGCAAAATAGGGGGTCGTTTTATAAAATGTTATTATTTTTTTTACTAGTAATGGCGGCGATCAGCAATTTTTATAGTGACTGCGACATCTTGGTGGACACATCGGACACTTTTTGCGACCATTGTCATTTATACAGCGATCAGTGCTATAAAAATGCACTGATTACTGTTGTAAATGCCACTGGCAGGGAAGGGGTTAACCACTAGGGGGCGAGAACGGGGTTAAGTGTGTCTTGGAATGTGATTCTTACTGTGGGGGGGTGGGCTACCAGTGACACAACATTGATCACTGCTCATGATGACAGGGAGCAGTAGATCAGTGTCCTGTCACTAGGCAGAACAGGGAAATGACTTGTGTACATAGGCATTCCCCCGTTCTGCCACTCCGTAACACGATCGTTGGACACCGGCGGACATAGAGTCCGCGGGTCCCGTGGGCACAGTCACGAAACTTGAGGCGGGCACGTGCCCGCTTGGCGGCAGATTTAAAGCAACTTACCTGTACGTTGCTTTGCCCACCCATTCCATTCTGTCAACGTAAAGCTACGTTGGGCAGTCAGCAGGTGGTTAAGCAGGATACACACTATACAACTATTGTTGTTCGATTTCCTTTAGATTTACCTGATTGCATACAAATTGAAAGTTTTTAGGTTTAACCTCATATTATATGGTTTTGGTAAATCTAAAAGAAAAAATCTAAAGAAAATAGTATAGTGTATATCCAGCTTTTATACTTGCATGTGGATGGAGGAATCCTTGCCGCTGTGCTATTTGATTCTGATAACGGGGACTCCTTCGATGTCAGAATACACAGATCAGTGCTGCAGGCATTGGCTGCAGATGCTTATCGAGCAGCTTTTATCTGACAGGGCAGTGGAACGGAAGTTGATTGGTTGGTAGACTTCTGTTCAACTGCAGTGGTGACACATGGAATTCAGCCAGTCCCCGCTGAATCATCAAAATCTCAACCCATCTAATTTAACCACTTGCCCCTCCACCAAATACTTTGGACCAGTGCACAAAGCAAGGTCCATAAAGACATGGACGAGAGAGTTTGGGGTGGAGGAACTTCATTGGTCTGCACAGAGTCCTGACCTTAACCCGATAGAACACCTTTCGGATGAATTAGAGTGGAGACTGAGAGCCAGGTCTTTCCATCCACATCAGTGCCTGACCTCACAATTGCGCTTTTGGAAGAATGGTCAAACATTCCCATAGACACACTCCTAAACCTTGTGGACAGCCTTCCCAGAAGAGTTGAAGCTGTTATAGCTGCAAAGGGTGAGCCAACTCAATATTGAAACCCTGTATTATCCTGCAGCATTTGTCCTCTCTCATTGGGGACGTTTTACTCAATAAATTTCATAGTGAACGCTGGTCAGATTTTGCAGGTAATATAATCGAATCATGTGTTTAGATGCCTTTGGGAGTGGCGCTTAATAGGCTAGGCAGCCCTAGCTATGCATTCCTTTCTTTATGTGCGTATGGAGGAAGTACGACTTTCGCCTTTCATGTGGTCAGGTTTACGAGGATTTGGAAACTGGCAATTGTCTTTACAAGGAGTCAATCCTTGGCGATCGGTGCAGTGACTTACTGTATAATTGGGTCAGTTTAAATGATTGTGCACTAATAGGTAACATGCTATTAGCCCACACTTGTCAGAGAACTCCGCTTTGAATGTAATTATCCATTCAGTTTTATCTGACTCAGAAATTCTATTGGCCAGCTCTGTGGACACCATGCTTAATACACTTGTGAGCCTTTTCCCTTAGAATTTTCTTGGCAACATTTTTTTTATGAGATCGGTTGCCAGTACATTCAATAACATCTTTTAAAACTACTTAAAAATGTTTTATGCTTTTAACATTTGATTTTGAAATTCTATTGGCCAAGTTTCCCCACGCAGGGCTGTACCCGCACTGCACGGGCCAACTGCTTGCTCTGTCTATGGGTAAGGAGTATACTTACTTGATCCTTTGTTCCACTGGAAAACGCCCCCCCCCCCCCCCCCCCCAGTCAAGCGGTGGACTGTTCCTGGTCTATGGAGCCTGCTATGGGCTTGATGACGTCAGAAACCGCCCACAACCCAAGACCACTGGAGTGCAGGGGTGCCTGACAGTCTTGTGCTGGGAGGATTAGGTTAGTTAGGCCCCTTTCACACTGCGCTGACAGTATAGCGGCGCTATACCGTCGGAATTGCGGCAGAGGCGCATTGCCGGCGGTATTACCCCGGTTTCCCATTGCTTTCAATGGGAAGGAGCGGTGGAGGAGCGGTAAACACACCGGTCCTTCACTGCTCCAAAGATGCTGCTAGCAGGACTTTTGGAGCGGTCCTGCTAGTGCACCGCTCCTTCAGGCTTTCACATTGAGACTGCAGGGCAGGAGTTTTTCAGGCAGTATTTTAAGCGCTAAAATGACTGAAAAACTCCTCAGTGTGAAAGGGGCCTAAATCTCCTTTCTCCTCTTCCCTAGACAAAAACAAGTGAATAACTCATGCAGTGGGGCAGCCCCACTGCATGGGCAAATTTTTTTTTTTGCCCGGAGTTAAGCCTCATACACACTATCGGATTTTCAACTGACAAAGCATAGGACTTTTGTCCGAAGGGCGTTGGCCGTGAAGAATTGTCGGCCAACAAACTTGAAACTACGTGTTTGTTTTTAAGCTCTAGCCCCACTCTTTGGGCAACTTCTGCGAATGTTTTGTTATGGTGAGCATGGCTTCCGAGTCGAGCACGATCAGATAATCTGCCAACACACATTTGTTGGCGGACAATTTTAAAGCATGCTATCCCACATTTTTCAGCGGAAAAATGACAATTGTCTGATGGAGCATACAAATGGTCGGATTTTCCGACAACAACCTGTCATCACACAATTCCCGTTGGATAATCTCATCATGTGTATGAGGCTTTAGTGTACATTGAAAATCCCATACATTGTCAGAAATTTGTTTAACCACTTGGTGTCTGCGCTATAGCCGAATGACCGCTACAGCGCAGACCTGACTTGCCGGGAGGCCGTCAATAGACATGCTCAAGCGGCCTGCGCGCCCCCTGCAGGGTGCGCGCGGCTCACTCTGTGATCAGCGAGTCTGACACTCACTGGATCACAGATCGGAGTAAAGGGTCGATCGCGACCCCTTACCACGTGATCAGCTGTCAGCTATTCATGTGACGTAAACAGTCCCCCCCAAGTTCGGGCATCGAGCGTGTGCCGGCCTTTAGCTACACGCTGGGCCGTCCACGACATGCCCCGTTGCTCCAGGGGTGGCCGGTGAGCTATACGCTCCAGGGCACACATATGACCGGGCTCGATGTCCGTGTCACAGTGTGCCGGACCGACAGCTGTGCCGTAACTGCGCGGACGTTGGTTCTGTCCGGGATGCCTCTAGCCAGTGGTCGCAGGACGGGTAAGTAGCAGTCCCCTTGCTTTGGCAGGGTGGTGCGGCTGGTGCATTCCTGGGGAGGTCGATCGGGGTCCGCCCTGCTTTCCTCTCTCCCTTCCTCTCCCTCCTTCCCTGCGTTCTGGGTGGTCGGCCGTGAGGTGGGGGGTCCGCCTGGGGGGCTCCATCCTGTGGCTGGGGGCTGTGTCTGCTATCGGGGGTGCTGTTTAACTGCCATGTGTGTGTGGGGGGGGGCCTGCTATGTGTTTTTCACTGTATGTGTGTTTTTACTGTGCATCGCGGCCGCCATTTTGGTGGCGCTGGGCGCCTTTATTAGAGTTCGGCTGCACTTTTCTTGTAGCCCACATGCTCTTTTCGCATGTTGCGGCCATGTGTTTTTGCCTCTATTTGCCAGAATAACGGCGCGCGAACGGCTCCAGCACACTTCCTAACGGACAGCACAGCACGGACAGCACTCTGGGGCAGACAGCAGCAGTACAGCCTGGTCGGGTGGGGAGTCCTCTGGGGGGTCCCCTGTTCTCTGCTGCGGCCAGGAGGGTTGCCTGTGGGTCTTGCCTTGCAGTTCAAGGGCGGCTATTGGGTGGGTCAGCATGGCGTCCGAACTAGATGCTTCTCCCCCAGACATGCCGGAATTAACCCTTAGTGCCCCTGTTCCTGCAGCCTCTGTGGATGCTATGACGGCAGTCCTTGAGGCGTTTGTTGCCAGGATTGAAGCGGCGCGTGGCCAGAGGGGGGGGGGGGGTAAAAATCACCTTCTTCTGGGGATGCCTCTGACATGGAATCAGGCCCTGCTACTGAGGCATCAGAGGGTGCAGGCCTAGTCCTATACAAAAGATAGGTTGTTGCCCCGACAGGGAGACCAAGAGGTGGTGACCCCTGGGACAACCGAGAGGCTACTAAGGCAGTGACGGACAGTCTGTGTAGTAAAAATATTTAGTTTAATAAATAGTAACAAGTTACATGGTATAATTAATACACCTGGGACAGTAGTACAAGTATAACACTATAGGAGCTAGAATAGCTTTAGTGACAACCTGTAATAATTGGCCGGCCAAAAAAATGCACGTATGAAACTAGTTCATATAACGTGCAACATACAGCACATAAAGGACACAGACAATGACAAACATACAGGACAAACAATGACTGTGGCAGTCCGGACGCCAGATGGATAGCTTTTGCTGTCAATTCTAGTCGGAAATCCGATATAATGTGTATGGCGGTTAGCCTAGTATGAAGATGGAGAGAATTGGCAGCAAGAGTACCCCTGCAGTGGATAACTAAGGTTAACGGATCTGAATTTAATAAGAGTCTTGGTCTTGCATATATGAACCTGATGGCAAGATCAAGTAAGGTTCATATATTTTAAGGCTTGGGCATGCACTTTGAATAAATTACAAAATGAAAAAAAGTTTTGAAAATTTTTTTTTTCTTGTGTGGGCTGCCCTGCCTGCAAGGAGGGTATATAGTGCCGTTCCTATTAGGACTCCAGAGATTCCGATGTGTGAAGCGGTTAGATGCAAGATTTGGTGAGAGTTTTATATACTACCACTGAAGGTCTGTATTATAGGCTTCCATATTTAAGCATAGTATGTGGAAACAGGATAATGGAACGATCTTACCAGTAAAGTTCACTGGTTCACAGAGATCCGGAATCCATTGGCTACTGGCTGCCTCCTTGCTGTTGTGTAATCCAATCGCTGTAGTTGGCGTCTGTAGACTGTCAGATGCGCCAATATATATCAGCATGCAGGGAGGATAATACAGCCGTGCCGTCCGGTCATGTGATGCTGTTCCCACTGATCCGCTAAGCTGGCAGATCCAGCTATATGCTTCTGGAGGTAGTCTGTGTGTAGCTTTAGTACGCACCGAGTGTTTAGTACTCTCCAAAGTTCATCTGGAGCATCCCCTCGCTTCTTCTTACTCGCGTGTTTCCGCGAGTCACCGCTTCGGTTTCCCACTGCTATGGGGCATAGAGAGAGAGGCGTCCGGAGCCGTGATGACGTCAACGCGTTTCGTAGTGTTGATACGTAACTTCGTCTGGACGGTGGGAGAGAGGCGTGCGTCGCTCCTTTATATGCTATCGGCGCACGCCTGTCTCCCATTGATTTGAAGGATAGAAGAATACGGAGTTCCGCTTAATAGACTTGGGTGTCACTTTAGTGCTGAATGCCTCCATCCAATCTCACAAAACACATGAAGCCTATCACATATAACAGGACATACATAAAAAGGCTATATAAGTATATAAGATGACAAATAGAAATAGGCCACTAAATTTCTCGGGGTGCACGAAGAGCATCAAAAGTTGGGCAAAAGGACTTACAAATGAAGGTCCCTAAATATGTATGATTTAACCCAATAATGTAATTTAAAGGGGGAATGATATATTGTAAGTAACCCTGCTTGATGCATACTTGTGATGAGACCACAACTTTGCATATATAGTTTGTTTCTGGTGCTCCGTACAGGGCCCATGCTCCAAAGAGGGCTATGGAGAAACTTATAAGGACTAGCAGCAGAGAAAACCAAGAAAGCAAAAAAATATATAAAATGTAAAATAAAAGTAAAGGTAAAAAATCAGCCCGGGTGGGCAGACATAAACAGGTGCATCAAGGCGAATTAGTCTTAATACTCATACTATTAGTCAAAAACCCATATATCAATATGTGTGTACATATAGTATGTAAAGACAAAATTGGGTTCAGCTTATATGAGTATATGGGTGCATAGAGGGAAAAAGAAAAGGAAAAAGGGGGGATGGCAGAGAAGCACACACTAACACACCCCAGCAGCACTAGGGGTAAAGACAGAGACAGGGCCCCCGCCCCATGGGGCGTACAGTATGTATGCCTTAGAGTATATACTTGCTTTAAAGGACAAATATAAAATTGGGCCAAGGACAAAGCCGGATTAATATACTCAAAATTAGATAACAATAGAGTAGAGATTGCAGGCCTAGTCCACACGGACAGTGAGGATGACTCTGCATCAGGGTCAGCGCATAGTAGGGCGCTAGTGGGAGCTCTTATCACTGCAGTGCAAAGTTGTTGTTTCAGGAGTTGGAGGCACATGGTGCACCTTCGGACTGTGTGGCGCTGGCCGACCAGTTGGTGCAGGGCCTAAAATTTGTCTGCAAGTCGGCCCTGGATACGCTCCCCTTGCTTTCCAGGGCCTCAGCCTACGCGGTGATGTTGCGCCGCCTTGTCTGGCTCAAGTGTTGGTCTGTGGACCAGTCTTCAAAGAAGGCCTTGGTGGATTTGCCCTTTAAGGGTGAACGGCTTTTTGGGGCGTCTCTGGATGACATAAAAGATGCCACGGGAGGTAAGAGCACTCTGCTCCCACAATCTGGTAAAGAGAAGGAGCCCTCCTTTACCGCCCCCAATCGTTTTTTTTTCGTCCGCCCGGTGCAGCAGGTAAACGTTCCCAGGGCGCTAAGGTGCCCGCTGAAGGGCCGAAGCGCCCCCTGGTTCCGCAAGCCCAACAAGCCTGCTTCTGCATGAAGGTCTGCCCCCGCCCGTCTCTCAGGTGGGGGGCCGGCTTCGCAAATTCACGGCTCGGTGGAGGTCTCTTCTTTCCGACTGGTGGGTTTGCGAAGCAGTTTCCTCGGGGTACAAGATAAAGTTTCTCTCTTGTCCGCCAAACAGATTTTTTCCTTCCAACCTCCAGCTTCCTCCGGGTCGTCTGGAGGCCCTGTTTGGGGCTGTTCAGGATCTGCTGGTCAGGGGGGTGATCGTGCCGGTTCCTTTACTGGAACGGTTTCAGGGGTTTTATTCCAATCTGTTTGTAGTCCCCAAGAAGGAAGGGGTCCTTCCAATCCTTGATCTCAAGGCCCCCAACTGTTTTGTCAAAGTGCAGGATGGAGTCGGTTCGCTCTGTAGTGGCGGCACTCCATCAGGGGGATTTTCTGGCGTCCTTGGATATCAAGGACGCGTACCTGCATATTCCCATATGCGCAAAGCACCAGTGATTTCTGCGCTTTGCTGTCGGGTTTTCACCAAGGTGCTCGGTCCGATTCTGGCCCTGCTGAGGCAGCGTGAGATCGCTATTGTAAGATACCTGGACAACCTTCTCCTGAGAGCTTCTTCAAGCTCAGAGTTAGAGGTGGATGTGTCTATCACCTGCCAGACCCTCCGGGAATTCGGTTGGCTGCTAAATGTTCAGAAGTCAGTGTTGGTACCGTCTCAGCGTCTAGAATACCTGGGGTTGGTCCTGGATTCCTCAGAGGAGAGAGTTTTCCTTCCCACGGAGAAACTACAGACACTGCAAACTGCGGTGCAGCAGTTAGCGACTCAGAAGTGGTTGTCGCTTCGCTTTTGCATGCGAGTTCTGGGTCTGATGGTGGCCTCCTTCGAGGCGGTTCCCTATGCTCAATTCCACACGAGTGTTACAGAGAGAAATTCTGTTGCGTTGGGACAAGCTCCCTTCGTCTCTGGATTACCAAGTCTGGGTGAGTCGTCTGGTCAGGTCCTCCCTAGTGTGGTGGCTGACATCTCCGGTACTTCGGGCCGGGAAATTATTCCTGGGGTGTCTGGGGTGTCCATTCGGCCCAGGGGCGCTGGACTCGGGAAGAGTCCCGTCTGCCAATCAATGTCCTGGAACTCCGGGGGATCAGGCTGTGCCTCTCCCAAGTGGTCTCCGAGATTGCAGGGCCGCCGGTCAGGATCCAGTCGGACAACGCCACAGCTGTGGCGTATGTCAATCATGAAGGGGGCACACGGAGCTCGGCTGCAGAGGCGGAAGTCGCTCACATCCTCCAGTGGGCCGTAAAGAACGTTCTGGCTCTTTCGGCCATGTACATTCCGGAGGTACAGAACTGGCAGGCCGACTACCTAAGTCGCCAAACGCTAGACCAAGGAGAATGGTCACTACACCCGGATGTGTTTCAGAGCCTGTGTCTGAAATGGGGCACTCCAGACGTGGATCTTCTGGCGTCCCATCTCACTCGGAAGGTGTCACGGTTCGTGGCCAGGTCAAGAGACCCGTGGGCAGACGCCGTGGGGTCACTATCGCCTAATCTATGCCTTTCCTTCTCTGAAGCTTCTTCCTTGTCTCCTGCGCAGAGTGGAAGCTGAGGGAATACCGACAATCCTAATCGCTCCGGATTGGCCTCGCCGTCCCTGGTACGCAGATTTGGTGCGTTTGGTGGCAGACGTTCCTTGGCGCTTGCCTCTGCGAGAGGATCTTCTTTCGCAGGGTCCTATCTTTCATCCTGCTTTACAGTTGTTGGCTTTAACGGCGTATCTATTGAAAGCCAGGTGCTGAGGGATCGAGGCCTGTCGGACTCGGTGACCTCCACCATGCTGCGGGCGCGGAAGTCTACTTCACGGAAGATTTACCATCGTACGTGGAAGGCTTACATCTCTATGTGTGAGGAGATGAATTGGCAGCCCCGTACATACGTGGTGTCCCAGATTCTGCTGTTCTTACAGTGTGGAGTGGATCAGGCTCTCGCCTTAAAGTGGGAGTTCACCCATAAAAACACTTTTACCCTTAGATTGATGCTCATTTTGTCTAGGGGAATCGGCTAGTTGTTTTAAAATCGAAGCTGTACTTACCGTTGTAGAGAGCGATCTTCTCCACCGCTTCCGGGTATGGTCTTCGGGAGTGGGCGTTCCTATTTTGATTGACAGTCTTCCGACAGGCTTCCGACGGGCACAACCCTTCACGTCACGAGTAACCGAAAGAAGCCGAACGTCGGTGCGGCTCAATACTGCGCACCGACGTTCGGCTACTTTCGGAAAATCGTGACGCGCTGGATGCGACCGTCGGAAGCCTGTCGGAAGACTGTCAATCAAAATAGGAACGCCCACTCCCGAAGACCATACCTTCCCGAATGTGCCCCCCCCCTTCCCGGTTAGGGCACATTCGACCAGGGCGATTGGTGCCTCCTTGTGCTTTCCGCCATCAAGCGTCTGCTTTACAGGTGTGTAAGGCAGCGAACTGGTCGTCGGTCCAAACCTTTTTCAAAGTTTTACAAGGTGGATGTGAGTGCGTCTTCGGATGCCTCCTTTGGCCGCAAGGTTTTGCAGGCGGCTTAAAGTTGACGTTCCTCCATTGAGGAACTCTGGTTTGTTTGGGGTGAAGATGGTTTGCTGTGTTTTCCCACCCCTCACCCAAGATAAAGCAGGTACATGCATACTCCTGACAATGTCTGTATTTTCATGCACTGACTGGACTAGAATATAATATAATTTAGCTGTCAGAGCTTTTGTCGACCATGCTCCCTGGCACCTTAGGCCACCCATTAATATCCTGATCATCTTACTACAACAGCCTATGAACCAAGCACGTGTTCCAAGTAAGTTGGAATAAACTTTTCCATCTTGATCCTTGCCAGATCTACAAGGAACTGGAAGAACCAAACATCATTTACTGGGTACAATAATTCATTACATCTTTTGATTGTACAGTTAAACCTCGGATTACGAGCATAATCCGTTCCTGGAGTATGCTCGTAATCCAAAGTACTCGCATATCAAAGTGAGTTTTCCTATTGAAGTCCATGGAAACGAAAATAATTTGTTCCGCATTGACTTCAACGGGATGCAATACTGAAAGCGGCCAAAGGTGGGGGGCGCCAGAGAGCGCTAAAAACAGTCAAAAAAGCCCAAGGACACTTCGGCTCGTTTCCTGCGCCCCCATACCTCAGGCCAAATTAAGTACTGCAGGCCAATGTTCGGCTTTTCTTGACACCTGCGCCCCCGTACCTCAGGCCAAATGAAGTACTGCAGGCCTATTTTCAGCTCTGCTTGGCTTATGCGCCCCCATACCTCAGGCCAAATGAGGTACTGCAGGCCTATTTAGTTTGAATTCTGCTCATCTTGCGAGTCAAGAACCGGGTCAGAAAAAAAAAAAAAAAGTTGCTCGTAATTCAAAACACTCTCAAACCAAGTTGCTCTTAAACCGAGGTTCCACTGTACCTTTCTCCAAACCCCCAGAGAAGGTGTCTTCCAGAAAATACAGCCCACAATATGAGGACCATGAAAAATACAACCCACAATATGGACACTAACCAACAGGATGGAAGCTGGAGAAAAGAATACATGGAGAAACACCCATTGGGTCATCTACCAGTCTAGTCCTTTTTTATCCTCAAAATAATTGTAATCTTATATCCGATTGTTTGAGAAAAGTAGCAACTCCAGTTTTTCTTTACTTTGTGGGAGGTAAGAGGATGCAGGGGTTTAAATCTGATGACATTTCAAGTAACAGATACAGCTGAATTAAACCTTCTCCAAACAAAACAATGGGTGTATATAATGTCAATGCAGAAAAGAAAAATGTCCTACAAATGCTTCTTCTAACCAGTCTTACAGAAAGCCACAGGCTAGTTTCACATTGTGAGAAACTGAACTAACCCTTTTCTCTCAGAATATTAAAGCTGAGTTCCACCCAAAAGTGGAAATTCCACTTGTTCGACTACCACCCCCCCCCCCCACCTCTCCGGGGCCACATTTAGCACCTTTTCAGGGAGGGACGTTGGAATGGGCACCTGTTTTTGACAGGTCGGCTTCCCCACATCTGGGAGACGGGGCCACAGCGCAGTCTCTCAGAAGTTTGGCCCCCCTCCTCTTTCACCGAAAAAAATACTAAACACTAAAATCCTCTATATGAGCGTTTCTTTCTGCCAAGGTAACTGGCGTTTTAAAGCCCAGTGTGCATAGAGCTTAAAGGGTCTATAAAGGAAAACATTTTTTTTGCTGAAATGACTGTTTACAGGGTATAGAGACATAAAAGTTAACTGATTCCTTTTAAAAATTATTAAAAATAGATTAAATTCAATCATATAATGTGCCTGCAGTTTCACTTTTGTTTTTAAACTGGTTTCATGTTTATGTGAAGTAAAGAGACCCACAGAACAAAATCAAACAAATCCAGGGCAGTGTTTTGTTTTTAAAATGAATCTGATTGGTTCTGAGGAGTTTTAGACACACAGTAATGACAGCTTAGACCACCGTGAAAAGCTCCCAGTACCATGGTTATAAGGAGCCAGACAAGCAGCAAGTGTGGAGATCACAGCAGAATTACAGCTACTTCAAAGCAAAAACGAACAATGAGGACATGAAACCAGTACTGCAGTAAGGTGAAGGAAGCTATTTAGCTAAAAAAAAAATTCCTTTAGTGATCCTTTAAGGTTCTACTCTGCATGCCTTATGCTACTGGAATGTTACCATGGCATCACTATGAGGTTTGGTTGTCAGACAGTTGGATGTGACAAGTTGAAATGAGCAATTTCCGTGAAATGCATTGCAGTCAATAGGGATTCACCATTTTTTTGTTGCTTCTTTAACCACTTCCCACTCTGCGGCTGACTATTTACGGCCGCAAGGTGGTCAATATACGGCCTTCGGGCCGTGCGACACTGGGGGGCGTGCGCCTGCCGCATCACACAGGTACCGATGTGCGTGCCTGGCAGCCGCGATCGGCAGTCACAGAGCCAGGGACGTGGAGCTCTGTGTAAACACAGAGCTCCACGTCCTGTTAGGAAGAGGAGACCAATGGTCCCTTGCACATAGGGACAACCATCAGTCCCCTCCCCCCACAGTAAGAATCACTCCCAGGGTACATATTTAACCCCTTGATGCCCCCTAGTGTTAACCCCTTCCCTGCCAGTCACATTTATACAGTAATCAGTGCATTTTTATAGCACTGTTCGCTGTATAAATGTGAATGGCCCAAAAATGTGTCAAAAGTGTTCGATGTGTCTGCCGTAATATTGCAGTCGTGACAAAAAACGCAGATCGCCGCCATCACTAGTAAAAAATAATAATAATAATAATAAAAAAAAGTAATAATTCTATCCCCTATTTTGTAGGCGTTATAACGTTTGCGCAAACCAATCACTATACGCTTATTGATTTTTTTTTTTTTACCAAAAATATGTAGAAGAATACGTATCGGACTAAACTGAAAAAAAAAAAGGGATATTTATTATAGCAAAAAGTAAAAAAAGATTGTGTTTCTTTCAAAATTGTCGCTCTATTTTTGTTTATAGCGCAAAAATAAAAACCGCACAGGTGATCAAATACCACAAAAAAAAAGCTCTATTTGTGGGAAAAAAAGGACGTAAATTTTGTTTGGGAGCCACGTCGCACGACCGCGCAATTGTCTTTCAAAGCGACGCAGTGCCGAAAGCTGAAATTTCGCCTAGGCAGGAAGCCCAGTGCCCAGTAAGCAAGTTACATTGTTACAGCTTTGACCAATGTAACTAGGCATGTGCCATAGCCAAGACCATCTTTAATGTTGATTGGACCCTGGGCAAAAAAATTCTTGCAATTTTTTGCTCTCCACGTGCTCTGAGACATACAATAAATATCAGCTAAAATTAAGATAATTGTATTGTATCATATCAGGCAGTGATTGCGATTGTTTGCCAGAGGTTACAGTATATCATTATCACTTACTGACTGGTTGCTAGAGGTTACAGCACACATTACGGCTCACTGATTAGTTGGTAGATGTTACAGCCCATGATTTCTTCTTGTTTTGTTGCTAGAGATTATTGTACAGTAATACTGCTCACTGATTGGTTGCTAGAGGTTACAGCACATTATCTCATTGGACAGGAGTCATTGGACAGGACGAACCCCCTAGCAACCAATCAGATTTCTGTTTACAAAAGTCTGATTCAGAGATCAATATAGCTTGGTTGCTTTGATTTACTATAGTTGCATACACACTCAGTCTTACTGATTAAACTTAAAGGGTCACTAAAGGAAAAAATATGTTTTGCTGAAATGACTGTTTACAGGGTATAGAGACATAATAGTTAACTGATTTATTTTAAAAATGATTAAAAATAGATAAAAACCAATCATATAATGTGCCTGCAGTTTAGTTTTGTTTTTGCTGTTGTTTCCTGGTTCTCTGATGTACAGAGACAAAGAGCCAATAGAGGGCAGTGAAGGTTTTGCAAAACGAAACTGGATTGGTGCTGAGGAGTTTTAGACACACAGTAATCACACCTCCTTGATTAGTCACCACAGTGAGAAATCTCCCAGTACTGTGGTTATCAGGAAACAGACAACCAGGAAGTGCCAAGAACAGAGAGGAATTACAGCAACATCAAAGCAAAAACGAACAATGAGGACATGAAACCAGGACTGCAGTAAGGTAAAGGAAGCTATTTAGCTAAAAAAATAATTTCCTTTAGTGACCCTTTAATGTGCAATACACAAAAAAATCTGCAATATTAACAGCTGTATATATTTACTGTCCCTTTAAGCTGTAGAATCACCTTTAACTTTAACAACCTTTATCACCAAAAACAGCGCTCAAAGCTAGGGCTGGGTTCTAAGCCGACTGCCAATTCCACACGTCTCTCTCTATTTTTTTTACTTTGGCATAAGAGTTTACAAACTGCATTTCAAAGCATTAGTACAAATAAACACTAAGCTTTAAATAATGGTTTATTATTCATTATCATAACTGGGCTATGCTAATAAGCTTTTATATACATAGAAATACAGTCACACCCGTGTTATAATTATGTCCTTACAAGCTTGGCAATCCGGTAGGTCAATGTTATAACCACATGCACTGTACCTCTAGGCACCGTACACACTAGTGCGACTTCTCTTCCCGCTGCCATCGCTCTGCAATGCAGAACAATGGAAATCACATTATTCTCTATGGTGCCAATTCACATAAATGCAACACGGCAGTGTCTTTTTTTTGTCCCCGTAGACTTCATTGGGAGAGCATAAAAAAACGCATGTACATGCAGTTTGGCCCATTTTTGGCTAGGGCCAGCTATACACCGAGTGAATTTTGAACTGTGCGGGGCGCTGTTGGCACCCTTTTACCTGACATCTTTTGATCTGAAAGTTGAAGGAGCTAGGTGAAAAATAATTGGCAGAAAAGTGACTGGGTCCAACCGGACGCAGCCACCATTCGGGTATTCTGACAGCCGTTAATACCTGTTGTGAACATACAAGATGCGTTTTGATGCATTGCCATTGAATTCTGTGGGCCTCCCAATGCATTTTTTTGTTGCATTGGGTAGATATGTTGACGTGCATTATCATACATTTTAATGTGTTTAATGACACGCATTCCCAATGCGTTTTTGAATTTAGAATTTGGAGTGGGTAGGTCTAACAGCCACCAACCAAGGCTTGTTACTACTTGTTGCCAACATATAACATGTGTTTCGATGCGCTGCAATTGACATCTATAGGTGTCCCAACGCACTAAAACCCAAAACACGCTGAACTGGGAACAGACACGTTTTATTATTGGGAAGTTGGACACATGCATTGTAGCGTGTTGCAAAGCATGTGTTAAAACACAGCAATATAAACAAGACCTTAAGGCTACTTTGACACGGAGGTGCTTTACAGGCGCTATAGTGCTAAAAATAGTGCCTGCAAAGCGTCTCTCCTGTCACTCCAGTGTGAAAGTCGGAGTGCTTTCACACTGGAGCGGTGTGCTGGCAGGACGCTAAAGTCCTGCAAGCTGCATCTTTGAGGCACTTCAGGAGCGGTGTAACACTGCTCCTAAAGCGCCCCTGCCATTAAAATCAATGGGCACTGCCACTTTGCGGGTGCTTTCAACCCTTTTTCGGGCTCTAGCGGGGGTTAAAAGTGTCCTGCTAGCAGCCGAAAAGTGCTGCTAAAAATACCGCTGCTTTACTGCCTGACGCCCGTCCGCCCCTACATGTTAAATCTAAAGCTTACCATACACTGTTAGATTTTTGTCCCTGTACAATTAATGACTCGACAAATGTCATTCGAAAGTACTTCAAAATTTTGCTTTTAACATTCCATTTTAGAACAAACAGACTTTGAAAACCACATACGCTGTTAGAAATTTGTCTGTTTCAGAAATAGTTTCCATTCTGCTCCAAATTTTCTCGTCACTGCTGTTGAAAACGAATGTCGACCTGACCCCACTAATGATTAGAAAATCAAATGAATGTTCTTCAAATGATAATTTAAGGAAATTCTACTAGCATATGGCCAGCTTTATATGAGGCTTTAGTAAATAGGTTTAAAATAACTTATGCCGCGTACACACGACCGTTTTTCGGGTTGTAAAAAATAAAGTTTTTAAGGGTCTACAAAAAACGACGTTTTTTTCAACTCGATCATTAAAACAGCCAACACACGATCGTGAAAAAAAAAGCGCGGTGACGTACAACATGTACGACGGCACTATAAAGGGGAAGTTCCATTCGGATGGCGCAACCCTTTGGGCTGCTTTTGCTGATTTTGTGTTAGTAAAAGACGATTCGCGCTTTTCAGTCTGTTACAGCGTGATGAACGTGCTTACTCCATTACGAATGCTAGTTTTGCCAGAACGAGCGCTCCCGTCTCATAACTTCTGAGCATGCGCGTTTTTTTCCCGTCGTTAAAGCCCACACACGAACATTTTTTACAACATTAAAAACGAAACGTTAAAAACGTTGTGAAAAAATAGAGCATGTTCGAAATTATTAATGCCCATTTTTTAGATCATGAAAAATGCTCTGGAGCCCACACACGATCGTTTTTAATGACATTAAAAAAAAACTTAATTTTTTAGAACCCGAAAAACGGTCGTGTGTACGCGACATTAGACTTAAAATGGCTCTAAAGGCAGAAGTTTTTTTTAGCTTAATGCATTAAGCTAAAAATCCTTCTGTGTGCAGCACACCCCCCGCCCCCTCCCCCCCACTAATACTTACCTGAGCCCATCTAGATCCAGCGATGTTTCACAAGAGCCCTGGCTGTCTGGGACTCTCTCCTCATTGGCTCACTGGACTTTGACAAAAGGGAGCCAATGGAAGAGGGAGAGAGGGGATGGGGCCAAGCCGCAGCTCCATGTCTAAATGGATACAGAGCAGGAGCTTGGCTCGGGTGCCCCCATAGGAAGCTGCTTGCTCTGGGGGTACTTAGCAGGAGGGAGGGACCATGAGCTTCAGGAAGGAACCATAGAAGAGAAAGATCTGGCTGCCCTGTGCAAAACCACCACTCAGAGAAGGCAAGTATAACATGTTTGTTATTTAAAAAAATAAATAAAAATCAAGACTTTAATATCACTTTAAGCCAGCTATAGATCGAAATTCGGCTGGTTTAGCAGAGACCGGATGAATTTTGATCTATCTATGGACGTTCCTGCTAGAGTGTAATATTTTAAATTGATCTGTGCTGCGGCCAATCAGCTGCAGCACTAATCAGTATATTCTCATACCTCCCAACTTTTTGAGATGAGGGAAACCTATTAACAAAAGTATGTAGCCATATGACACGCCCCCTGCCACGCCCCCTTAAAAGGAGAACTATACAAAATAAATGTTTAGGTACACCCACAAGTTTTTTTTTTTTTTTTACCACTACTAGTCCTTTATACTGTCTTTTGAAACTTACAAATGCAGAAATTAAAAAATTGGATGAAAGGTTTAGGCACTGGGAAAGGAAAAACAGTAAACCAACTTTTATAACAATAAAATGCGAGATATGACACAATAAACAAAAAAATGTTGCGCTGAAAATCTCAAAATAACAAAAAGTCCAAACTCTACTGAGCAGTCCAACTGACAAAATCAAAATACTGCGATGTTTGATTCAAGTGCTTGTATGTACCGTAGATAATCCAAGAATATCCCCCACCATGTGACGTCACCAACATTGAAACGCACCTCCGGCCAAATGCAGTACTGCACACCCCATTAGCTTGAATTCTGCTTGTTTTGCTAGACAACACTCAGTTTGCGAGTCAGAATAACAAAAAAAAAAAAAGTTGCTCGTTATTCAAAACATTTGTTAACTGCATTACTCGCAAACTAAGGTTCCACTGTATATGAAAATCAAATGATCGTTCCTCGCACAAATGTTCTTATAGTGTGTACCCTACTTAAAGCAACGCTTATACAAGGTTCATGGCGTGTATAATGTCTCTGTTAGGTAAACACGGCCCAGCCGGGGTTCCTATCGCTGTTTGATATCAAAGCAGAAAGCCTTGGTAAATATTTGCATTGCAGGTCAGCTGCTGTAGACGGGAGACGAGTGAGTGTTGCAGGATGTACACAAAGATCCATTATAATTGCCTATATCACTGCTCTGGATAAACCAGCAGCTCTTCCTGTACTGTAATTAGCAGCTAAAAGGCGGATTACCATAGAGATGATGTAAATACAAATAAACACGATGTGATATTGTATAACTGCTCACTTTACAGTAGATATAATTAGCTGCACAATGGAAAAAAACTGTGGGCACAGCAAACTGCCATACTCAAGTGTGGTACACACTATTCGTTTTTTGTTTTTTTCCATTCAACTCATTGGGCCGAATGAAAAAAAAAAACGGAAGAGCTCAGGAAGAGCCGCGGTACTAACTATGCAATGTTAGTACAGCAATCTCCCCACTGAGCTATTGTGTTCGGACGGGGGGGTGGCTTCCCAGCCAGAACACTACGGTCAGCGCTCTGGTTGAGAGTACTGATCGAATGATGATCGGCAAGCTTTTTTTGGTCATGCTGGCTTCTGTCCGACCTGCTGCAGTACACACAGGCTAAATGTCGGGCAGCTTCTATTGAACCGGCCGATGCCGCCCAATATTCTGCCCATGTGTACAGCACTTAATCAACTTCAGAGGACCACAATGGCGCTGTGTGATGTCATAATCCCTGTGTCTCAGCTACTGTGTATTTTCAGCTAGTACACATGCCGGATCTGATCTACTAAAGCAGGGATCCTCAAACTACAGCCCTCCAGCTGTTGTGGAACTACACGTCCCATGAGGCATTGCAAAACTCTGACATTCACAGACATGACTAGGCATGATGGGAATTGTAGTTCCTGAACAACTGGAGGGCCGTAGTTTGAAGACCCATGTACTAAAGAGTGAATTTTGCTTGTGTTTAAAGTAAACACCCAATCACACGAAGACGCTATTAAAGGATTTGCTCAGATGGGCACTGACAGCCGTCTTGCATGCACACTTTTTTGTTATTGCACCTGCATCTGCCCCGGGCTATGTGCAGGCAGCCTATAGAGGTGACTGTAGACGCAGCAGCTGCTCAGACACATGTCAAAAATGTACTTGCAGGCAGGAGCGGGTGCATGGATCCAAATTAGGGTGACCACGTGTTCCGGATTGCCCGGGACAGTCCCGCATTTTGCAGGTCTGTCCCGGGCACATTCATTCCAGGACAATACAGTGTCCCCGGAATGAAACTGACACAGCCACCGCCCCCCCCCCCCCCCCCGGGCCAAAATGATGCCCCCAAAAAAAGCCGCCACGTCACCACTTTACTCACTGACAGTACTTGTCCTAGGCCTGGAGGAGCACAATCCCCGCCCCCTGCTTGTGATTATAGAAATCATAAATCACGGCTCATGTCCAATCTCTATGCTGTGATTTGTTACAGCACCAGCTGATTTTTGGGAAGGGAGGGTGTCCCTGAATGGTAGTTTGGAAATGTGGTCACCCTAATCCTAATGCACACTGGGATTGAGTTACTAAAACTGGAGAATGCAAAATCTGGTGCAGCTGTGCATGGTAGCCAATCAGCTTCTATCTTCAGCTTGTTCAGTTAAGCTTTGAGAATAAGCCCAGGTTCACACTGAGCTGCGGGAATGACGCTGAACTCACACGATTTCACTCCTGCATGTCAGTCCCAATTTCGGACGCGATTTCACTCCTGCATGTCAGTCCCAATTTCGGACGCGATTTCAGAGACATCTGTGCGGGTTTTTGGTGGGTAAAGAGCAGCTGCTTGGTTCATAAAACTACAAGGCTCCTTCCCAATCTCTTATTTCATCCAAATGCTATGTACAAATTCTTATCGACATTGTAATGTTTACATGCTTGGGGAGCATGGAGTTCCTTGTCGGCACCTGACTAATGTAAATCATCAGAAATAAAATACTACGTGTTCAACCCATTCATATCCTTGGAGTCATTATTATAGCATTGAACAACCGTTGTCTTTCCATACTTGATGTCCCATATTTCCGTGACTGTGTCAGATAACGAGTTAAGACTTAATGGTAGTATCTATATCAGGCAAGGTGTTTAGCATCTCTGTTCAATGACTATTGAAACAAAAGTCAATTAGCCAAGTTGATAGTGCCTCACAGAAAGTGTATTGTTTTTAGAGAAGAATGCATACCAAAACCAAGTTGTTGTTTTTTTGCATCCCCCTTTGGGAGATATCCCTCACTTCCTGACCCAGTGACAACTGTCACTACCCTCACAGTTTCTCAGTTACTTAAACAGAAAGCAATAAATAATAATAATAAAAAAAAAAAAAATGAGTTCCCAATCCTTCCCTAGTCTGTCTACAACTCAAAGCGGAGGTCCCACGGCGATTTTTTTTTTGTTTACCTCATTTCAAATCAATACTCACTGTTTAGGTTTTCTAAAACATCCTCAGTCCGTTATCGTTCTCAAGGATAAGTTTTAAAAAGTGCAGAGGGATGTTTCCATTTTGCTTGTGGGCAAGTGAAGCCCACGAGCACCTATTTCCTGGATGCGGTGAATGCTTATTTCCCAGTATTCACTGCTCGATCCCGCGAATTCTCAGTGTTGACGGCGTGCAGCGCCGTCAACACTGAGGGTTGCCATCACAAAGGGTGGCATCGTCGAATTTCCCGCCCCGTTGTGATGGCAACGAAAACAATAGTTACTTCCTGTTTCTAAATCACGCGCAATTTCACTGAGTCAGTGCGGCATGGGACAGTGTGGCGCCAAGGAATGCAGGAAACACGTCAACTCCTGGGGGAGCGATGGACCGGAAGCAACACTTAAAACATAAATAATAAGGTATTTAAACAGCAAAAAAAAACATTTAAGAGTGACATTGGAATATATATGTAATTTACTGAATGCGATAGGATACAGTTGTAAATTTGGGTGGAACTCCGCTTTAATAGAATTTTAAGATCCCCTTCAATCACCGTTCAGCAGGAACCAGCCAGAATGCGAACCATGTATGGGCAGGCTGAATGTACAAAGTAAAATCAACTTGGGTAAAACCAGCATACCGGGTTTTCCCTGCGATTATCACTATAGCTGCTAGCAGTAATCACAGTGTTCTCCTAGCGGGGATGGCTTCATCTGCAAGAAGACAATGGCCTGGCAGGAGGGATTCCCACATCAACGCTGTTGTGTTGATGGGGGAATTTTAGCAAATTTCTTTTACTGCAACAAAAGAAATTTGCTCCATGTATGGCCTTGAGAGACAGGGGAGCAGGGAAGTGCAATTACTACATTAACCACTTAAGACCTGGACCTTTATGTAGGTAAAGGACCTGGCCAGTTTTTGCGATTCGTCACTGCGTCGCTTTAACTGACAATTGCGCGGTCGTGCGACGTGGCTCCCAAACAAAATTGGCCTCCTTTTTTCCCACAAATAGAGCTTTCTGTTGGTGGTATTTGATCACCTCTGCGTTTTTTATTTTTTGCGCTATAAACAAAAATAGAGCAACAATTTTGAAAAAAAAAACAATATTTTTTACTTTTTGCTATAATAAATATCCCCAAAAAAAGATATAAAAAAACTTTTTTTTCTCAGTTTAGGCCGATACTTATTCTTCCTATTTTTGGTAAAAAAAATAAATAATCGCAATAAGCGTTTATCGATTGGTTTGCGCAAAATTGATAGTGTTTACAAAATAGGAGATGGTTTTATTGCATTTTTATTAATTTTTTTTTTTTCACTACTAATGGCGGCGATCAGCATTGTTTTTCGTGACCGCGACATTATGGCGGACACATCGGACAATTTTGACACATTTTTTGGGACCATTGTCATTTTCACAGCAAAAAATGCTATAAAAATGCATTTTTTACTGTGAAAATGACAATTGCAGTTTGGGAGTTAACCACTAGGGGGCGCTGAAGGGGTTAAGTGTGACCTCATATGTGTTTCTAACTGTAGGGGGCGGGGCTGGACGTGTGACATCATTGATCGTGTTTCCCTATAACAGGGAACACACGATCAATGACAATGGTACAGTGAAGAACGGGGAAGCTCTCCTCGTTCTTCAGCTCCGGAAGAACCGATCACGGGACACTGGCGGCGATCGGGTCCGCTGGTCACGGAGCTTCGGACCAGGTCGCGTGCACGCGCCAGCGGCGCGCGACCCCACGGCTGGGCTTAAAGGGCAACGTACAGGTACGTGGATGTGCCCAGCCGTGCCATTCTGCCGACGTATATCGGCGTGAAGGGGTCCTTAAGTGGTTAAGTAGTACACAGAGACTGTATATCTAATAAATACAATATGGTGCCATCATGTACCGATATATTTACAAGCCCACACCTCCTTAACGGGGGCACAGACGACAATAAAACCCAACAAGGGTTCTCATCCTTCTCCACTCTATCCAAAACTAAAAGAAAAACGGTTTTGCCTTTAGTTATACTTTACCATTGCTCAGTAGATGGTGATGAAAAGATTAAACGTATAGGCAGTTACGATGCGCTTACAGTGACCATGCATAGCAGTAATAATATTCAAGTAATATATATAATATACAAGTAACATTGTACTATGAGCAAGGGGATATTTGAATATGTCTAGGTGGGTAGCATGACCTATGCGTTTGTAGTGACCATACATAGCAGAGCTCCCAATTGTACCTGATTTCGAGGGACTGTCCTTTGGAGCAATGTCCCTCTGTCCCTCATTTGGGTCTGATCTATATAGTTTTATATAAAATGCACTTTTTATCTATCAAAAAGTGTTTGGCAGTGCTAAACTTTTCATCCAATTTCTAAATTGCTGCATTTGCAAATTTCAATATTATAAAAGGAATATTAGTGGTAAAAATACACTTGTGGGTTTAACCAATCTTGTTCTTTTTGTACTATGCTTCTTTAAGGGGGTGTGCCAGGGGGTGTGTCCTATGCCTGCATAATTTTGCCGATAGGTGTCCCTCATTCCCATTCCAAAAAAGGTTGGGAGGTATGTCCATAGTAGTCAGTAATAATGTAACACTATGACGTCAGAAAGAGGACAATGGAATATTCCTAGACAGGCAGCAAGACTCATGGAACTGCGTAGACCATGCACCGCAGTAATGCTAAAACATATACAACCATCAGGAATGCATTTGAATATATTCAGGTGGGCAGCATTACCCATGGGCTTGCAGTGACAATGCAGCAGTATTTTTTTAACACTATGCCACCAGCAAGAGGGCATTTGAATAGGTGTAGGTGGGTAGCATGACCCATCCATCCAGTGACCATTCATAGCAGTCATGATATAACACTATACCGTCAGGAAGATGACAATTGAATATGCCTTGTCGGGTAGCAAGACCCATGGACCTGTGTTGACCATGCATAGCAGTAATGTTAAAACATTTTACAAACAGCAATGGAGCATTTGAATATGTCCAGGTGTGTAGAATGACCCATGGGTTTACAGTGAGCATCCATAGTAGTCAGTAATGATACAACACTATACCACCAGCAAGAGGACAATTGAATATGTCTAGACAGGTAGCGTGACCCATGCACCTGCGTTGACCATGCATAGCAGTAATGGTAAAATTCTATACCACCAGCAAGAGGGCATTTGAATATATCTTAGTGGGAAACATGATCCATGGGCTTGCAGTGACCATGCATAGCAGAAATCTCATAACACTACACCACAAGTGAGAGGACAATTGGATGCTCTACAGCAGGGGTGCCCAACCTTTTGAAGCACGAGGGCCACTTAAGCGACTGGGTAACCAGTAGCGGGCGGATGGCAGGTCCATGTCGGCTTTGCATATGCAGAGTGAAAACGGACACAACCCACTATACAGCTATGCATCTGTGGGTCAGTTTGAAAGCAGCCCAGTAACCACTGCAGAACAGATATGCCCATATATACACAGATTTTTAGTAATAAACTTACCTTTAATAACAGTATTCTATTCCATCCCAGAGCAGGAGGTCGCGGGCCACATCAGAGGGCTCCACGGGCCACATGTGGCCCGTAGGCCACTGGTTGGGTACCCCTGCTCTACAAGCTTTTAGAAGAGTCCAACCTGCACCTCTGCTACCTTTGTTCCTACACCAATAACAGGCCATGTTTTCCAAACACAGCCCAGTAAGTTATTCATAGTTCAAATGAAGCGCACATCAAACACAGATACATTTCACAGTGATTCCAAGAGATTTGGAAATTACATGTTAGAGGTCCTGAAAACTGGTTTGGGAATATAGATATCATTACTAAAAGACCTTGTCTATCTATCTAGATAGATAGAGAAGATTATATATATATATACATACATACATACATACATACATACACATATATATATATATATATAATAAACTGCCTCTCTCTGTATGCTGGATCTGCTGTATAGAATCAATCACTGTTCTTTCAGACCTCAGCAGGCATGTATAGGAACCTGTCTATATCACACTGAGCTGAGGCGCAGCGCTTTCCATCGGATAGGTGTAACAGCAGGTTTGCAGTGTCTCATAGAACCCTACCTTATAGCCCAGAGTCCTGTAGGGAATCCTCGGCATTAGATGCTCCTGGAGTATTGTTTCGTTGACAATACCGGGGCAGTCTCCTTCATAGGGAGGGACAGGTGAGGGCACACCTACAGGGGAGGCACACACTCAGGTTACCTGTCCCCAGGTAAGAGGAGAATCCAGTCTCTCACACGCATCCAGACCGCAGCTCATACAAACACTGAACTTAACCCCTGCATGTGTAGACAGGTGTGCCAAGGGCTGGTACAGATCGCAGTATCGGAGCCCATTCACACTTCTTGATTTAACGTGCTGTCAATATACAATTTGTGATAGTCTGTGTTGTGTTTTATTTAATTTTTTTTAACACTTTACATGTTTTTTTCTACAGTGGGATGATATTTGTTGTATCTGCATGCATTTTTAAATGCGTCTCTATAGCCTCGTACACACGATCAGATTTTCCGACAGGAATTGTGCGATGACAGGCTGTTGTTGGGAAATCCGACCGTTTGTACGCTCCATCGGACAATGGTTGGCGGATTTTCCGCCAACAAATGTTGGATAGCATGCTTTAAAATTTTCCCCCAACAAATGTGTGTTGTCGGATTTTCTGATCGTGCGTACACAAGTCCTTTGGACAAAACTCCAAAGTACAAACACGCATTCTCAGAAGCAATGCTCACCGTAACACAACATTAGCAGACGTTGCCCAAAGGGTGGCATTAAAGAGCTGGAAAAAATACGTAGTTTTGTGTTTGTTGGCCGACAATTGTTTGCCGTTTGTATGCAAGACAAGTTCATGGCCAACGCCCTTCAGACAAATGTCCTACGCTTTGTCCGACGAAAATCTGATTGTGTGTACCAGGCTTTTGGATGATGGGTTTACTAGAGATTGCACTGTAGCAAACAATATTGTTTTCTGGAAACTGTATGGGATTAATATCTGCAGTAATCAGCATATGAATTTTTCTTATTTCACATGTTAATTTATATTTTCTCCTCCTTTACATGTAGTCTATATAAAATCGACAGTTACTGGGTTTGGAACAAAATATTAAAGCGGAACTAAAGGAATCAATACTGACTTTTGGGACTTCAAACTCAGCTGGAAGTTGAAGCAGGTACGTGTCAAAACCAGGTACCCGCTCCCTCCCCCCTCTTTTCCAAAAGGTGCCAAGTGTGGCAGTGGAGGGGAGAAGGGGGCAGACAAGCTAAACTTCCCCTTTTGGGTGGAGCTCTGCTTTAATTACAAGTAGGTTAGGTCAAAGCTATAGATTTATTTATTTTTTGGGCTAAACTAATGTTTTAACCACTTAAGGACCGCCTCCTGCACATATAAGTCGGCAGAATGACACGGCTGGGCACAAGCACGTACAGGTACATCCGGTTTAAGTGCCCAGCCGCGGGCGCGCACCCCGGTCCGAAGCTCCATGACCGCGGGACCCGCAGACCCGATCGCCGCTGGAGTCCCGCAATCGGTCCCCGGAGCTGAAGAACGTGGAGAGCTGTGTGTAAACACAGCTTCCCCGTTCTTCACTGTGGCGCCGTTATTGATCGTCTGTTCCCTTTTATACGGAAACACAATCAATGATGTCACACCTACAGCCACACCCCCCTACAGTTAGAAACACAAATGAGGTCACGCTTAACCCCTACAGCGCCCCCTTGTGGTTAACCCCCAAACTGCAATTGTCATTTTCACAGTAAACAATGCATTTTTAATGCATTTTTTTGCTGTGAAAATGACAATGGTCCCAAAAATGTGTCAAAATTGTCAAGTGTCCGCCATAATGTCGCAGTCATGAAATAAATCTCTGATCGCTGCCATTAGTAGTAAAAATTTTTTTTATAAAAATGCAATAAAACTATCCCCTATTTTGTAAACGCTATAAATTTTGCGCAAACCAATCGATAAACGCTTACTGCGATTTTTTTTTTTTTAAACCAAAAATAGGTAGAAGAATACGTATCAGCCTAAACTGAGGGGAAAAAAATGTTTTTATATATTTTTGGGGGATATTTGTTATAGCAAAATGTAAAAAATATTGATTTTTTTTCAAAATTGTCGTTTATAGCGCAAAAAATAAAAACCGCAGAGGTAATCAAATACCACCAAAAGAAAGCTCTATTTGTGGGAAAAGGACGCCAATTTTGTTTGGGAGCCACGTCGCACGAATGCGCAATTGTCAGTTAAAGCGACGCAGTGCCGAATGGCAAAATCTGGCCGGGTCCTTTAGCTGCCTAAAGGTCCGGGTCTTAAGTGGTTAATCAGCAGCCCCCCAATTTTCCTCACCTTTTCCAGTCGTGATAACCAGTCCTCTAAAGCCGCTCTTCTTGCCAATCTCACGCCATCCCTCTTGCCTCACATGCAATACGGGATACTTCTGGTTACTACTTCATACATATTAATGTAGGAATGCCAGACAGTGGAGGAACCTACAATGGCTGCAGCAAGAATCTTCCCCTAATAAAGCAAACATATTCTGCATTAGCTGAGGCGGCTTTGTTATCTAATTTCCTTTATGCCCATTTAAAGTAAGCCTTAAAGCACAACATAGTCAAAAAATAAAAATAAAAACAAACCTTATTCCCAAGCAGCCTGTGCTCATTCACTGGGGGTCTGTTTTTTGTCTTTTTGTTCTTAAAGCCCTTAAACATAGAAAAACGTACCTGAACCCATTGTCACATGATCTCCCCACCGCCTCTTTGTCGGGTGATTGCAAATTCCTCTCCACTATCTAGCTGACCCCAGTCTTGTGTCTGCCCCTCATTGTAATGTCACACTGGAATTCTTCATCTGTGATGAACAGTTGTGGCAGTCAAAAGCAGCCCCATCCAGGGAAGGACTGGGAACTAGCCCCATGATGGCCGGGACAGATATCTGTATGCCATGCAGTTACATAGAAGGTGAGGTTAAAAAAAAAGACACAAGTCCAACCTATGTGTGTGATTATATGTCAGTATATTGTATATCCCTGTATGTTGTGGTCATTCAGGTGCTTATCTAATAGTTTTTTTAAATTATCTATGCTCCTCACTGAGACCACCGCCTGTGGAAGGGAATGCCACATCCTTGCCACTCTTACAGTAAAGAACCCTCTACACAGTTTAAGGTTAAACCTCTTTGGCCACATGTCTTGTTAAACTCCTTCCGTAAAAAAGTTTTATTCCTATTGTGGGGTCACCAGTACGGTATTTGTCAATTTAAATTATTTCCCCTCTCCAGTAGCTGGGACATTGGCTCCTGCTGCTGTCCATCAAAGTCAGTGAGCCAACGAAGGGAGAGGGGGTGGGAGCCGAGCCATGGCTCTCTGTGTCTGAATGAACACCAAGAGCAGCGTGTCGGCTGCCCTCATAGCAAGCTGCTTGCTGTGGGGGCACTCAGCAGGAGGGGGGAGCCAGGAGTGCCAGTGGGGGACCCGAAAAGAGGTGGATCTGGGCTGCTCTGTGCAAAACCACTACACAGAGCAGGTAAGCATAACTTTTTTTTTTTGGGGTAAAAATAAACATAACACTTTAGTATCACTTTAACCCCTTACCTACCGAGTCATTGTAAAAAGGACGTCGGTGGGAACCCTCCCTCCCTCCGGGTGGATGTCATATGACGTCCTTGGCTTCTTGGGCGGCTAGGGGGCTCCAGCGGTGCGCTGTCACTGCTGACAGGGCTTCCATCTTTATGGGCTGCGGCCATCTGATTGGCTGGTACCGATGTCACTCCCGTGCATGCGCACAGGAGTTCCAGCCACGGCACAGCTCTCTCAATGGATGGCACGCTCACATCACCAGCGCTGCTTAAGTAAATGCCTCCTAAACAATGCAAGTTTAGGAGATATTTACTGTACGTTATAGAGGCTTACCTGTAGGTATAAATCAACATAAATGCACTCTTACTACCACTTTAAGGTGGATTCCTAGCACACTTTTAAAGCAGATACTTTCCAGGGAGGCAGGACCTTTGGTCTTAAATTTACTGTCCATTTTTCTCATTTTTGTGATAGTTCTATTGTGTGACAGTTTTAAGTGCTTTCTGTCGTTTGGGTTCACCAGCTTAGGGAAGCGCTTTAGGAGGTAATTTAAACCACTGTTTAAACACATAAGCTTTCCAATTCGTTTGACTTTACTTTCTGCAGGATTATGTTGGGGTTAAGTTTAACCGTGTGTGTTAGCTCACACATTATGCGTGACAATAAAATGTTTTGTATATACAAGTGGTTCATGGTTACACACACAAAAATAATATATATATATATATATAAACACACACAGATTAGGTACATGCAGGTCATGCTAGTTCAAAAGTTGGTGCTTTTATTTCTGCTATACACCGAATGGACTCCAAATGATAGTTAACATTTAGTTTATTCTGTATGTTAGAGTCAGTACTTTACTTTAAATTCATTCTCATTGAAATATATACATTTTTCTTGTTACAGTGTTCTTACTGGGTTTAAAAGCGCATTAAACTGCATGAAGCATTACAGCCAGGCAAGTCAAATTTTCAGAGCACAGGTCAACAATGCTGGGCCGGCCATAGACTGTTCGATTATTGGTCTGTTCAGCAGGAACCGGCCGAGACTTGAACGGGCATGCTGAATGTACCAAAGTTGATCAATCAGCTTAAGTACAACCAGCCTGTCGGATTTTGCATGCGATTAACGATAGAGGCTGGTATAGCCACTAGCAATAATCACTGTCTTCTCATGACCAGGGACGGCTTCCCCCGCCGGGAGAATACAATGGCTCGGAGTCAGGGATTCCCCTGTCAACACTATCTTTGTTAATGGGGCAAATCAAGCAAATTTCTTTCCTGTAACCAGAAATTCGCTCAGTGTTTTGGCCTGCTTTAGTCTCAATGCTCCTCGGTTTTCCTTTAGGGCCAATTCACACTAGTGCGTTGATCTGTGTTCTACGCACCTGTAGAACGCAGGTCAATGCAAGGACACCTTTAAAACAATTGTTTTATTATGTGTCTTGATCACACGACAACACTGCATTGCGGTAAAATGCAACATGTATGCATTTTAACGCAACACAGGTCAACAGAGCACAAGTTAGAAAGAAAGTTTGCTTTGTGTGATGAGCAGGATGTGAGGTCATAGGAAAACCTACAAAATGCAGTGCATTTTAACGTGCATCAACACACATAATACCATGCACCAATGCAGGTCAACACACATTAAATACTAACATTTCCCCTTCCAAGTCCATTTCCCCTGTATTGCCTTTTACTATTGGGGTCAATATGTTCAATGCTCTATATTCTTTTCACAAAATTGGTCATATGCAACAGCTCCCGATAAGGTGGTATTATGCCCTAAAACGCGTAGAGCTTACAAAGATGCATACCCCAATGACTTCATCTGTGAGGACATTCATTCCTTTTTAAGAAGTTTTATATGAATTTGTACATGGAGCAACAACGGGAATGTTACCATCTATTGTTTATCACTTATGTCTAATTTTTGTTGTATATGAGTTTCTGTAAATACAACCTTAATTGCAATATCCATTTTGGCTGTATGATGTCACGTACATGGTTGGTCAATAAATGATCTTTTCTACATCCAGTTCCTCTTTGAGCCTCATCTAAAGTCCCAAACTGCCCCTCCTTTATACTGACATTAGGGATGGAGGCACCTCTTGCCCCGAGGTGCTTCATTTAAAGTCTCAATCTTCTTGTTTTTCTCATTAAAGCAGGGCATAAAATAGATGGAAATGTACATTCATTTTCTCTGTATTTTATCACAAGTCATGTAAATTCAGCTTTAAGGTCATATCTGTAAATGTCTCACATTGCAATGACTCACAAAGAAATATTATTTCTGGCAAACAATAGATAAAGAATGGTATTCAAAATAATCAGGTTTGTAAAATGATCCTAAATACGGAAGTACATTGTGAACGGAACACAAATACAAAATCATAACAGCATGCATTCTTGGTAAGCCATTACCACCTTTCTTTTCTTGCACAAACACAAACAAATATAACAATCATTCCATGCACATAACAAGATGGTCAGTAGTTTTTTTTTTTTTTTTTTTTTTTTTAACCACTTAAGGACCGCCTCCTGTAAATATACGTCAGCAGAATGGCACGGCTGGGCAGATGTACGTACCGGTACGTCCTGTACATCTACCCAGCCGTGGGTCGCGGGCGCCCCCGACCCAGTCCAAAGCTCCGGAACCCGCTCGCCGCTGGGGTCCCGCGATCAGTCCCCAGAACGGGGAGAGCTGCTAAACACGGCTTCCCCGTGCTTCACTGTGGCGGCAGCTTTGATCGTGTCATCCCCTTTAAAGGGGATGACACGAATCGATAACGTCACTCTTACAGCTACAACCCCCTACAGTTGTAAACACACACTAGGTGAAACATAACTCCTTCAGCGCCCCCTGTGTTTAACTCCCAAACTGCAACTGTCATTTCCACAATAAACAATGCAATTTAAATGCATTTTTTGCTGTGAAAATGACAATGGTCCCAAAAATGTGTCAAAATTGTCCACCATAATGTCGCAGTAAAAAAAAAAAAAAAAAATCGCTGATCGCCGCCATAAGTAGTAAAAAAAAAATAATAAAAATGCAATGAAACTATCCCCTATTTTGTAAACGCTCTAAATTTTGCGGAAAAACCCACCGATAAACGATTATTGCGATTTTTTTTTTTTTTACCAAAAATATGTAGAAGAATACGTATCGGCCTAAACTGAGGAAAAAAAACGATTTTTTTATATATTTTTGGGGGATATTTATTATACCAAAAAATATTGCATTTTTTTCAAAATTGTCGCTCTATTTTTGTTTATAGAGCAAAAAATAAAACCCGCACAGGTGATCAAATACCACCAAAAGAAAGCTCTATTTGTGGGAAAAAAAAGGACGCCAATTTTGTTTGGGAGCCACGTCGCACGACCGCGCAATTGTCAGTTAAAGCGACGCAGTGCCGAATCGCAAAAAGGGGCCTGGTCCTTTACCTGCATTTTGGTCCGGGGCTTAAGTGGTTAAGGAAACCTTTAATAAGGTTGCCAATACCGACACCTGGAAACATTGTGTGCTTTGCTGTCACTTCCGTGTGTGTATATACACACACAATATATATATATATATATATATATATATATATATATATATATATATATTTTACACACACACACACACACACACACACACACACACACACACACCATTTAAAGCCCAGCACAGGTAAGAAAAAAAAAATTTAAAAGCCGACTTTGCTCTCCAATATTCAACTCTCCCTTGCAGTACTTCTTTTCAGCCACTAGATGTCCTTTGTCAGGCAGCGTCATTAATTCCACTTGCTGAGTCCAGGCTGTCATGGACCTGCCCCCTGGGAACGGCATCATCACACAGCCTGGGCTCAGAGTACTGCAGCACAGAATGCTGCTCATGCCATCTTCTGAGTGACCCTCCATGTCATGGGTAAGGATCACCTTCTAGCACTGGCAGAGGAAGAGATGGAAAATGGTCACCAGATTAATCACAAATACTGTGAATCTCCCCAGTGGGGGCAGCAGCAAGGTGACGCACACTAAGATGTAAGTTCATATAAGGAAACAAGCAGCATTCAAAGCAAACATAGAATTATCTTGATTGGCAGATGCATATGTGTACATAATCACACGCAAGATCGCACTGATTAGAATCTGGTTTCCAGAGAAATTGGAATAATTATGACCGGAGCATAGTACTGCCATCAGGCTTTGTCTCATGCCTGCCTCTTGCTTTTCCTGGGGACTCCGTTGATCTCTGCTCATATAGGAAAGCTTCTGCCCAGCCACCATCCAGGACCAGCTGTCGCCCCGCAGACCGAGTTTTAATGCTGAACATCTCCACAGACTCCGGCACCTTTTCTTATTTCCCTTTCCCCAGGAAGAGTGCGGTTTTCAGTACTTTGGGGACATATCGGATAGTCAGTGACACTCGTGTCCCTCTGGCCAGTGTCTCGTCACTCTGTACCACACACTTTTCAAGATTGGCCACTTTGTGGCTTAGTGTGTCGTGAGTATGAGGGAGAATTCCATGGAGGTAATTTTTATACAAGTCCTCGCGAAGAACAAAAAGACTTCTGGGCTCCAACAAGAGGGACAGGACATGTCTCTGTTCTTCTGTTTTAGGAACCTGGAAGACAAAAAGAGACCTACAGGTACTCCAGCATAATAGCGATCGGCTTATAGATTTTACTAATCCTTGGCTGTCATTAATACCAGTAAACTATAAATTAAGATCTTTTCATAAATTTGCAGTTAAAGAGTCCAAAAACACTTCTGACTTACCTACAGCAACCAAATAGCTTTCACCTTTTATTATAACAGTGCAGGTTAAACATGACACTTGGGGGGGTGATTTACTAAAACTGGAGAGTGCAAAATCTGGTGCAGTTGTGCATGACATCCAGTTTCTAACTTCAGCCTCTTCATTTAAAGGGGTTGTAAAAGCAGAAGGTTTTAAAACCCTTCTGTGTGCACCAAGCCCCATCATGATCCAGTGATGCTGCACAAGAGACTCGGCTGTCCGGGACTCCCCCTCCTCATTGGCTGAGACAGCAGTGCGGCGCCATTGGCTCCCACTGCTGTCAGTCAGCCAATGAGAAAAGAGAGGGGGAGTGGGGCTGCAGCTTCATGTCTGAATGGACACACGGAGCTGCAGCTTGGCTCAGGTTTACCCACAGCAAGCTGCTCGCTGTGTGGGCACTCAACAGGAGGGAGGCGCACCGAAGAGGGACCCGAGAAGAGGAGGATCTGGGCTGCTCTGTGCAAAACCATTACACAGGGCAGGTAAGTATGACATGTTTGTTATTTTTAACCCCAAAAACTTAAGTATCACTTTAAGCTTTGACAATAAAACCTGGAAGCTGATTGGCTTCTATGCAAAGCTGCAGCAGATTTTGCACTTTCCAGTATAAAGAATCTTAGTGGCTGTTAAAAGGTACCGTATTTATCTCCCTATTACGCGCTCCGGCGTATAGCGCGCGCACCCCTAATGTAGTCCATGACATTCCTGGAAAAAAAATGTTTTATACTTAGTTCTGGTGTCTTGCAAGGGCGTCCTTCTGCGGCCATCGTGGTGTCCTCCCACGCTGTCTCCGAGTCAAATCCCTGCGCTGTGTTTGAACCACTCCGCCGACATATACCTAGCGCAGTACACTCGGGTATAGTCGGGCAGGCTTGGCTCCTCTCGCGTAAAGGACGCACAGGACGTGACCGCAAGAGCCGAGCCTGCCAGAGTATGCCCGAGTGTACTGCGCTCGGTATATGTCGGCGCAGTGGTTCAAACACGGCGCGGGTATCGGCGTATATCGCGCACCCACAATTTTGCACCCGATATTAAAGCGGAGTTCCGGCCACAATTTCACTTTTTAAATATAAATACCCCTGTAATACACAAGCTTAATGTATTCAAGTAAAGTTAGTCTGTAAACTAAGGTCCGTTTTGTTAGGTTGTTACAGCATTTAGACACTTTATAAAATAGAAATTGACTGGGGCCATCTTAAGTGTGTGCATCATGAAGCCAGACTGTATGACTTCCTGGATTTCAGCCTTGCAAATCTCGCACATGCTCAGTGCTGCACAAGCAGTGTCAGATCAGGATTCAGCACCTGTGCTGTCCAAGTCACATGATTCTTTGAGACTGGGGAATGCACAGACTCCTGGAAAGTTACACCCACTACATTCCCAGGAGTCTGTGCGGTGTAGGTTAGGAAGCATTAAGCACCTAGGTGCAGGAAGTGGGAAGATTAACTATTCTGCCTAGCAACAACACTTTGACGGCATCTAAAAAAAAAAAAAAAATTTTTCGTAAAGGACTAATGACATTTTTTAAAAACTACTGATGTAATGTTATATTTATGGGTGGAACTCCACTTTAAGGGCAAAAAAAGTGTGCGGTATACGCCGATAAATACGGTAGTTTATTATTACAGGTATTTATGTAGTCCCAATAAAATCACACAGTGCTGCACATACAGTACACAGTGGGGTTGATTTACTAAAACTGGAGAGTGCAAAATCTGGTGCAGCTGTGCATGGTAGCCAATCTGGTTCTAACTTCAGCTTGTTCAATTAAGCTTTGACAATAAAATCTGGAAGCCGATTGGTTTCTATGCAGAGCTGCACCAGATTTTGCACTCTCCAGTTTTAGTAAATCCCCCCCCCCCCATATTCCTGGTAGTATACAATGTACTTGTATGACAAAGTATCCTGTTCTCTTTGTATTGCTTCCTTTGTGTGAAATTCCTGGTGTTCCTGCGAGACCCCCTGCTTTCCTATTAAAAATGGACCACACTAAGCAGGCGGGCACAGTGTGGTCAATTCACTAAGGCCCCTTCCACACTGGGGCGGGAGGCGCAGTGGCAGTATAGCGGTGCTATACCGTCGGATTTTATTACCAATATGAGCAAGGGTAACTTATAGAATGAAGAAAGCTTCAACCCTTACCTGGTCTTCCTCTTGAGGACATCCTCTTTCCGGAGGCACATAGAAGTCCAGAACTGTGTGTGACCCCAAGCTGATGGTTGTGACTGTGGGATAGTAGAGGGGACCATCCTCGTGAGGCTGAAAGACAAATATTGTGCTGTAAGTAACTGCATAGAACAAAGGAGGTCATGGTGTTATGAAGCCTACATACTCACTGCAGAGTTAAAGCACACAAAATCTGTAATAGTTTATTGGCTTTCATACATTTCCTAGGCATTAGGCAAGCAGCCTGGAAAATCATCTCTGCTCCTGGGTCAAGCGACCTGAAGCTAACCACATTAAGGCTAGTGAACCACAGTAGCTCCGCATGCTGGGTGGCAACATCACCAGCGCCATCATTCACTTCCACTGAAGACTTTGCTGATGTCATTACCCCATCACATGCTGCGGTGGTTCCAGAGCACATTAACGGGACACTCCAGGATTAGTGGCTCGAAGCCACAGCACCCCAGACTTGCTAAATTGCTCGTATCATTAGAATACTGCTGTTGATTCTGTAAAAAAACAGCTATTTCCCAGCAACTCCCAGGCTAAAATCTGCTTAGGCTTTCTGTAACACAGCAGCCAGGCCTTGGCAACTCATTGAAAGAAAAAGGGATTTTTAATACAGCTTACCTGTAAAATCCTTTTCTTGGAGTACATCACGGGACACAGAGCGGCATATTCATTACTATGTGGGTTATATGGAGTACCTTCAGGTGATGGACACTGGCAATCTCAAACAGGAAGTGCCCCTCCCTATATAACCCCCTCCCATAGGAGGAGTACCTCAGTTTTGTAGCAAGCAGTATGCCTCCCAAAATGGTCCCCATAAGAGGGGTGGGAGCTCTGTGTCCCGTGATGTACTCCAAGAAAAGGATTTTACAGGTAAGCTGTATTAAAAATCCCTTTTTCTTTCTCGTACATCACGGGACACAGAGCAGCATATTCATTACTATGTGGGATGTCCCAAAGCAATGCTTACAATGAGGGGAGGGAGACATCTTCCCAAGACAAAAGGATTTAATTTAGAGATATACTTAAATCATAATAAATCCAACTTAGTTGAGAAAAAAATAATTTTAAATTTTTACTCAAAAGGGAGCCCCCGGAATCCGAGGGTCTCAAACTGCAGCCCGCAGCACTGCCTGCCCAAAGGCTGCATCAGTATTCCTTCTTACGTCCAACTGGTAGAACTTTGTAAACGTGTGGACAGAAGACCAGGTTGCCGCCTTGCAGACTTGAGCCATAGAGATCTGGTGGTGTGCTGCCCAGGAGGCGCCCATGGCCCTAGTAGAATGAGCCTTTAATGATAACGGAGGAGGCAACCCTTTCAAGCCGTAGGCCTGAGTGATTAACTGTTTAATCCACCTAGAAATGGTGGACTTTGCAGCTGCCTGCCCCTTTTTGGGCCCATCCGGTAAAATGAACAACACGTCTGTTTTCCGGATCTTCTCTGTAGCTTTAAGATAGGCCTTCATGGCCCTGACAATATCCAAGGTATGCAGCAACCCTTCCTTTTTGGAAGTAGGTTTAGGAAAGAAGGATGGTAATACCAAATCCTGGTTTAGATGAAAACTGGATATAACCTTTGGTAGGAAGGAAGGATGAGGGCGGAGAACGACCTTGTCCTTATGAAAAATAAGATATGGTTCCTTACAGGATAAGGCTGCCAGTTCCGATACGCTTCTAGCGGAAACTATGGCGACCAAAAATACTAACTTCCTTGTCAGTAAAACCAAAGGAATTTCAGCCAACGGCTCAAAAGGTTGTTTCTGTAAACTTGACAGAACAAGATTTAAATCCCACGGGCAAAGCGGGGATTTAACTGGAGGATTAATACGTAAGACCCCTTGAATGAAGGTCTTAACCAGCGAGTGGGTGGCCAGCGGCCGCTGAAACCACACTGACAAAGCTGAAATCTGTCCCTTGATTGTGCTTAATGCCAGTCCTCTATCCACTCCTAGCTGGAGAAAACGTAATACTCTATCGATGGTAAATTTGCGAGAAAGCCATCGCTTGGACTCACACCAGCCTACATAGGCCTTCCAGACCCTGTAATAAATCACCCTAGAGACCGGTTTCCTGGCTCTGATTAGGGTAGAGATTACTTTCTGAGACAGACCTCTACCCCTGAGAATCAGGGATTCAGCCTCCAGGCCGTCAAATGTAGATGCCGTAAGGCAGGGTGGAGGATCGGACCTTGCGATAGCAGGTCTGGTCGTAGAGGAAGAGTCCAAGGGTTTCCCACTACCATCTTCAGGATTAGTGAATACCATGCCCTTCTGGGCCATGCTGGAGCTACCAGGATAACTGGTATGTGCTCCACCCTGATCCTGCGCAGCAGGCGGGGTAGTAACTGGAGCGGGGGAAATGCATAAAGAAGTTTGAACTGATGCCAAGGGCAAACTAACGCATCGGTTCCGCAGGCCCTGGGATCCCTTGTGCGGGACATGAACCTGTCTAGCTTCTTGTTCAGTCTCGATGCCATGATATCCACGTCCGGCACTCCCCATTTCTGGCAGAGTGTCTGAAAGACCTGTGGATGCAGAGACCACTCCCCCGGCAACAGAGTCTGGCGACTTAAGAAGTCCGCCTGTAGGTTGTCCACTCCGGGAATGAATATAGCCGATATGCAGGGCACATGGGCTTCTGCCCACAAGAAAATCAAGCTCACTTCTTTCTGAGCGGCTTGACTCTTGGTTCCCCCTTGGTGATTTATATATGCCACCGCCGTGGCATTGTCCGATTGTATTCTCACCGGGAACCCCTGTAGTTTGGACATCCAAGCCCTGAGGGCTAGTCGAGCAGCTCTGAGCTCCAAGATATTGATGGGCAACTGCTTCTCTGCCGCTGCCCAAGTGCCCTGGCGAGTGCAACCATCCAAAATTGCTCCCCAGCCCATCAGGCTGGCGTCTGTGGTTACTATCTTCCAGGTCACAGGACTGAAAGTCTTTCCCTTCAGGAGATTCCGAGGGTTTAACCACCAAGATAGACTTTGCCGCACTCTTGGTGAGAGTGGCAAAGGAATTTCTAAGGCCTGAGGCCTCTTGCTCCATGCTGACAGGATGGCTGCCTGCAGGATGCGAGTGTGGCTCTGAGCGTACGGAACCGCCTCGAATGTGGCCACCATCTTGCCTAGTAGTCGCATACATAGGCGAACAGTTGGCCTTTTCTTTCTTAGAACTATTTGTATTAGCTCCTTGATGGCCTTGACCTTTAATAGGGGTAGGAACACCTTTTGTTGTTCTGTATCCAATCTCATGCCGAGATATTCCAGCTGCCTTGTGGGCAGGAATGCTGACTTGTCTCGATTTAGGACCCAGCCGAACCTCTCGAGGTACTGAACCGTGAGGGCCACTGCTCGTTCCAGGCCAGGAGACGAGTGGTCTACGACCAAGAGGTCGTCCAGGTAAGCCAGGACCGTGACCCCTTGGGTCCTTAGATTGTCTAGGATTGGGGCTAGGACCTTCGTGAATACCCGGGGGGCCGTAGCCAACCCGAAGGGGAGCGCCACAAATTGGAAATGACGCTGAGCCACCGCGAAGCGTAGAAATACTTGATGTGGCTGAAAAATTGGCACATGAAGGTAAGCATCCTTTATGTCTATGGAGGCCATGAAGTCGTCCTTCTGGAGCACGGCGACAGCTGACCGAATAGTTTCCATCCGGAATGAGCGGACCTTTAGGTACGCATTTACTCCCTTTAAGTCCAAGATTGGCCTGACATCGCCGTTGGGCTTTGGGATGATAAACAGGTTGGAGTAGAACCCCAATCCCTGTTCCCGGACTGGTACTTCTACTATCACCTTCTGGCATAGCAGATGATTCAATGCCGCCATCAATGCGGCTCTTTTCACAGGGTCGCCTGGTACTCTTGACTCCTGGTAATGAGTAGAAGGGAATTTTAGAAATTCTAGTTTGTAGCCCGTGGTCACGGAAGACCGTACCCAGCAGTCGGGAATGCTGGCCTCCCAAACCTCTGCAAAGAGACGCAGCCTTCCCCCCACCATCGTGGGTGGGGGCGCCCCTTCATAAGGCCGACTTGGGGGCTGGCTTCGCAGGCTTGCGGTACCACTGCTTCTTGCCCCCCGTGGCTTGGCCCTGCGGCTTATTGTTAAATCCTGATCTTGCAGGAGGCCGTCGATACTGTTTGGTATTAGAGGGTCCCTGCCCCGGGGAGGGCTGGCGCTTAAATGCGGGCCCTCGGGCCTTCTTCTTGACTGTCAAGAGAGTGCTTTTGCCGCTTGATATAGTCTGAATATATCTATCCAGATCTTCTCCGAAGAGACGTCCTCCATGGAAGGGAAACCCTACCAGGAGTTTTTTGCACGGGGGCTCAGCCTCCCAATTCTTCAACCATAAGAGCCTTCTCATATGGATTAGAAATAAGGATAAACGTGACGCCTGCTGGATGGAGTCCTTGATAGCATCCACCGTAAAGCGTATAGCCCTGGGTATATCCGAAAATTCCTCTGCCTGTTGGGCAGGGATCAGTTTAAGCATTTGCTTAGTCTTATCTGATAATGCTTGGGCAACTCCAATAGCAGCCACAGCGGGCTGAACTATCGCCCCTGCTGAAGTAAAGGAGGCCTTAAGTAATGTTTCCAAGCGTTTATCAACCGGATCCTTAAACACCTGTAAGTTTTCTACAGGGCAAGTTAAAGATCTGTTCACACAGGAGATGGCTGCGTCCACCGCCGGGGGCGCCCACCTTTTGGAGAATTTCTCCTCCATAGGATATAAAACAGAGAATTTTTTAGGTGGTAAAAAGACTCTATCTGGCTTGATCCAATCCTGAAATATGACATCCTCGAGTAGAGGATGGACCGGAAAAACTGCGTTGCTTTGAGGTGCTCTTAATGAGCCTAAAGCTGAAACCGCCGATACTTGAGGTTCTGGTATGGGTAACTTAAATGCCTCATGGACCATGTCCGTTAAAGCTTGAACCCACAAACTTTCCCCTTGGGAGGTTGACTAGACTCCTCAGTATCCGGATCCTCGATCTCTGAACCACCCTGGTCCAAAACGTCAGGATTATCCAATTCCCCTAGGGAAAGGATCTCTGAGTCTGAGGGTTCCTGCTCGGGTGACGGAGACCTAGTCCGCTTTCTACGCGATATAGCCTTAGCTATTCTTTTTGCCATTCTTTTCTCTAGTTCTCCTAAAGAAACAGCAAGCACCCTCTCAGTGACAAAGCCGGGGTTGGATTGAACTGGACCAGCCCCAGCACCAGATCCCCCAGGTCCCATCAGGGCGTGCCCTGATATGTCCTGTGGGGAGAGCAGCGGCATAGCCGTGTCTGAGCCCTCGGATTTTGCGGGGGAATCCCCACCCTTTGTACCCTCTGACCTAGAAGCCATGGTACAATACCGAGGTACACCTGCTATCACCCAGCCACAGACGTAGCTAAGGGGATCTGCCGGTTTGGGAACGATAGAGACTAACGCCCAAACTGAGAAGGGAGATCAGAAGTACTTTCCCTTTTTCTTCTTCTTTTTTCTTTTTTCTTATATATCTTTTTTTTTTTTATTTTTTATTTTTTTGAAGAGGAAAAGAAAAACACTCTGTCTCCTAATAAGTATTGCCAATAGCCATCTGCTGAAAAAAAGGAAAAGGAAACCTATCTGTAGGTTTGACAGTCTATTCTTTAGAAAACGACTGTAATCTTTCCTTCCGCCACTGGGTGTCCTCAGCGAGCTTTGCTCTGCGTCCTCCTCCTCTGTAACTCAGGAAGACACTGAGCCTTTTGGCAGCTACTGGAAGGGCCTCCCCTTCCTATATGTAAATCGCCGCCCACAGGGATGCGCCCCCAGCCAATGGCGCGAAAAAACGTTCATATCTCGGGCACGCACGCGCGCGCCCGTCGGCGGGGGCCATCGCACATGGAGGAGGACGGAGCGGCGCAGCACCCAGGCAGGTAAGCCCTCAGGTAGGTCACAGACCTCCTCTTAGCATGGGAAACACGGCTCCTGTATTTCACAGAGATCCCACACCTAGCGCAGCAGACCCAGCTAAACAACACTTACCAGGGAGGACACCTATCACTGGGGGAAAAGGATTTGAATCATCCTGTCTCTAACCATAGACATAGTGATTCCTTGCCAATGCAGAGCATACCCAGGCATGACCCCCTGTGCACCTCCCTCCAGGGAATCTGCTAAGAACCAAGTTCCGCAGGCTCCCCAATACTTACCTGCTCCATGCCGCAGGACTTTTGCACAGCAAGAGGTCCAATCTTCCCCCATCTCCGTGGGTGGCGTCTAGACCTTCAGGCCCTGGGTTCCTATGAAGGATCCACTGTCCTGGGCCCATATAGCACTCTGGCAACAGAAACATTAGGCCCCCAAAGGTTTCTAAGTTCTGGGCCCAGGGTCCAGCTCTCTAAAGAGAAAGCATTATGGGCTATACCCCATTGGTTTGGGGTCCGGTTACTGACCACTTTAGCGCTGAGGCCTTTGGACAGAACCGGTTAGCCCACCTTAATCCCAAGGATGTGGAGGCAAGCTAAACCATGACCAACACCTAAGACACTGGCGTAAAAACTGAGGTACTCCTCCTATGGGAGGGGGTTATATAGGGAGGGGCACTTCCTGTTTGAGATTGCCAGTGTCCATCACCTGAAGGTACTCCATATAACCCACATAGTAATGAATATGCTGCTCTGTGTCCCGTGATGTACGAGAAAGAAAATGCTTTTTGCAGTAGAAAAAGTCAAACATTTTTAAAATGACGCTGTACTTTCTCCAAGCTAAGCAAATTATCAGGTTTTCTCTACAGAAGGGACTTTAAAGGCTACGTTCACCTTTCGGGAACATGTTCCAGCTCCTGCAGCCGCCGCCTGCTGCAGTGGGAAAGCGGGCAGGGGATCTTCTCCCCGCGACCACTGTCATTTTTTTTTTTTTTTAGAGGCCGGGTGTGTGGGGCTCCGCCCACACTCATTCAGTGTTACCTGTATATGGATAGACTACAACTACCGCCAGCCACCGCAGCTAACAGCATTTAGTTCCAAATGGATTTTGAGGGTGCAGAGGAGCTCGTATAGGAGGCAGAGGCTAAAAGCTGCAGTGCTTGTCTGCAGAAGCCTGACATTGTACCCCAGATACACTGATCACAGAGCAACGCTCTACAGGCTTCTGCAGATTTTTTTTTACTTATAAATGCATATTTTGTTCTGCAAAAATATGTGCATTATATTTTATGAAGAGGTGACCTTTATCCTTTAAGAAGTCAGTACCGACCTTCCCCATGACTAAATTTAACACAGATCCCCAAAGAAACACCTGGTACTTCCAGGAAAGGAGTCACACATCAGGACCAAGCCAAGTAAAGCAGAAAATCAAAACTTGCATGGCAGCAAAAGACTGAGGAAAGTAATTTCTGATAGCTTCCATTTAAGCAAACCTGTTACTTTGCCTAGTAAGTGAAAAGTGCAGGCTAACATTAGGCACAGTAGCAGAAGCTGATTGGTGGAGATCGCACTACCAAGACCCATACTGAACTGAACAGTAGTGGGGAATGCAAACAGATTTTTCTCTTTCCAGATGCAAGTGGTAAACCTCTTTACTAAAATTCTTAACCATTTTCTTCTGGCCATGTAACACGTATGTGTGGTGGCAAAAGGGTGGGCTTTAATTCCCACAAGCTGCACATGTGTGTCACTGGACAACCAATGTTTGTGTTGAGAGTGCACTGACTGCACATATCAAGCAGAGAGACAGCTCTTCACAGTGGTCACGATTGCCTATTTTTCCTGCCCCATGGGCATGTAGACCCTATTTAAGGGACACCGGAGTGGACAGGAAGGGATTAAGAAATACATTGCAATAATCACCAACAAGGAAACAAAACAGATTAAAGTCTCCTGAACAAGTCTAGCATGATTACTACACCGTGCTCTCAGTCTACATAGATTTATAATGCCCTCACCATTATCCCTTCTCCAGGCTTGTATTCGTTTACCAAGACGTGATTGGCACAGTTCCCTTCAAACACACCCAGTGAAGAGATTTTGTTGGTGTATGTCTGCAACCAGGGGGGCAACTTCTCCGACACCATGCCTCTGGGATGTGGGAGACCTCCTGCAGGAGAAAGACAAGATATTACATAGTGGAATGGACAAGAGCTCCCCTGTATAAAAAAAAAAAAAAGTCCTGCGTTTGCTCCAGCAACTGGCTCAGTCAGGCCTAACAGGCTAAAAAAACAATGTGCAATAAACACTGCCAAAATAGATGTGCCTTCTACATTTGCTGGAGACAAAAATCACATGTACAGTCAGAGAACTGATCCAGGCCGAATCCAATTGGTGCTCACCAGCAAACAGTATTGTGGCTTAGTAGGCAGTACAGGGACATCACCGTACTGGTGCCACAGTCCTGTACACAGAAGGGAAAACTTCTTGCATGAGGTTTGTATGCTAGACTTTGTTTTTGTTGATGTTCATCAAACACTCCAGTATTCTCTCCAATCCCAGAAGAGATTCAGCATCTGCAAACCCACATGTAGACTACGCAGGTAGTGTTACAGGTCCTCTATGTCTCCACACGGCCTCTTTTAGTCATTCTGTTTTTTGTTTAAATTCTTGCCAGCAACATAACCCCCCAAGCGTTATTAATGTATTTCTATTATTATGAGGTATTCACATCAAGTCATTACATGCAAGTCTACTAGGCCCAATGTCATGTGAATCTTTTCTTCCCGCAATTATTTCAGGAGACCTCACCAAAGCCAAAACATGTCCAAAAGAACACCAGCATATGATGCGCTGTATAAACATACAGCTTTGTTATTCACTAAAGCAAGTGACATTACTCAGCATAGCCATTCGCTAGCAGTGATATTACCAGTGTACATGTGGTCCTCCCGACTGTCAGAATAACAGCCAAGAAAGGGAATTAAGGGGCAGCATTTTCTGACATGTTACTTGAAAAAAAATTATGATTTAGCAAAAACAAACATACCGTATTTATCGGCGTATACTGCGCACTATTTTGCCCTGAAAATCAGGGCAAAATCGTGGGTGCGCGGTATACGCCGATACCCGCTTTCCCGCCACGAGTTTGAATACTGCGCGCCGGCATATACCGAGCGCAGTACACTCGTGTATCTTCGGGCAGTCTCGGCGCCTCTCGCACTGACGTCCTGAGCGTACAGGACGTCAGCGCGAGAGTTGCCGAGCCTGCCCGACGATACACGAGTGTACTGCACTCGGTATATGTCGGCGCAGTATTCAAACTCGGTGCGGGAAACGAGCGGGGAGGACGCCGCAGAAGGATGCCGGACCCCCGAAGCCGCAGACGGACGCCGGACCCGACGAGGCCACCGATGGACGCCGCGCAAGACACCAAAACTAAGTACAAAACATCTTTTTTCCACAGGAATTCGGGCAACTTTAGGGGTGTGCGCTATACCCCGATAAATACGGTATACACAACAACCTGCAAGACAAAAGGCATAGTATGCATCGCATTATATTTTTTTCCCCACAAATATAGCTTTCTTTTGGTGGTGGTTGATCACCTCTGCATTTTTTTTTTTTTTTTTTCGCTATGAACAAATTATTTTTTTGCTATAATACATATCCCCCCCCCCCCCCCCCAAAAAAAATAAAAATTATATAAATCTTCATCAATTCAGGCCAATATGTATTCTACATTTTTTTTTTTACCAAAAATATCGCAATAAGCGTTTATTGAAATTGGTTTGCGCAAAAGTTATAGCGTCTACAAAATAGGGGATAGATTTATGGCAATTTTATTAATTTTTTTTTTTTTTTTTTTACTAGTAATGGAGACGATCTGCGAAATGCTATCACGAAGGGCATGGGGATCAATGTTGACCGCTCGATCTGAAAATGCTAGTTATGCAGCTCAACCTTTTTCAACCAGGGTGCCTTGGCAAAATGCCTAGAAATGTATAAAAAATTGTATACAAGCCAGCAAGTGGATCAAGCCTGCCTTTTAGTTACACAAAGCCAAGGGTTTTCATTATGCACCATTATGACTTTCTAGACACTAGCATCCTAACAACCAATGAGGTCACCAGTCGATGAGGAGGAGGTCTGTTGCCTCCACAGCATCCTTGTTTGACGCTCCTCTACCCCTCTTCCTCAACACTGTGGTCACATTAGCTGATAGAGAGAAATTGAGGAAGAAGAGAAACCTAGGAATACTAGTCCGTACCAGTGTGCAAAAGTGCATTTGCTTTGGAAAAATAAATCACCTTTATTGTTGGGTGTCCTACGTTGGATGTTGCTGCAATATGTAAAACTATTAAAACTGTTTTTTTTACATTTTAGAACGAGTTCCTCAAAACTGTCCATAATTTTAAAAGTGCCTTAAAGGGGCTATAAAGGTACAATTTTTTTTCCCTAAATAGCTTCCTTTACCTTAGTGCAGTCCTCCTTCACTTACCTCATCCTTCCATTTTGTTTTTAAATGTCCTTATTTCTTCTGATAAATCCTCACTTCCTGTTCTTCTGTCTGTAACTCCACACAGTAATGTGAGGCTTTCTCCCTGGTGTGGAGTGTTGTGCTCGCCCCCTCCCTTGGACTACAGGAGAGTCAGGACGCTCTCTACATTGCAGATAGAGAAAGGAGCTGTGTGTTAGTGGGCGTCCTGACTCTCCTGCTCACCTCCTCCCCCCTCAAGGGAGGGGGCGAGCACGACACTCCACACCAGGGAGAAAGCCTTGCATTACTGTGTGGAGTTACAGACAGAAGAACAGGAAGTGAGGATTTCCCAGAAGAAATAAGGACATTTGAAAGCAAATTGGAAGGATGAGGTAAGTGAGGGAGGACTTCACTAAGGTAAAGGAAGCTATTCAGGGAAAAAAAAAAATGTACCTTTACAACCCCTTTAACTGAAAAAAAAAGGTTGAGAAACACTGATCTAGCTATCATGCTTATCTTGCCTACCAAGAACAAGTATGCATATCAAAGAGTTTTAAAGTTTTGCTGACTTTTCTCTTGAATATCAGTTATCAAAGTATTGTAGTTGGTGGTTCAGCATAACAGCCAGGTAATGAGAATTTTCAGTGGGGGCCAATTTTTTTTTTTTTTAACCCCATTATGTTACTAAACGTCTTAGGCCTGGTTCGCACCTATGTGTTTTTTGCAGAAACACACTACAGTTCATTTACATGGTTTCCTATGGGACACGTTCACATCTACGCATTTTTTCAGCTGCTGCATTATTTGGAAAGTGTCAATGACTTTTTTCAACGCAAAACTGTTTTTTTTTTTTTGGTTCAATAGACTTCAATGGATAAGCTGCAGAAAAGCATATAGTGTGTTTTTGCAGCAATTTGTGTTTTTTAATCTGCTCAACAACAAATTGGCCAAAAAAAAAAGCATAATAAAATGCAAACGCGCAAATCGCAGCAAAATCACGTGTTCAAAAATCTAAACGCACAGCAGAAACAGATGAAAAGCAAACTGCATAGGTGTGTACTGAGCCTTATGCTGGTCACATGGATACATTTTCAGATGAGAATATTCATACGAAAAATCTTTGCTGAAAGAATGTTTGAAATTTTCACTTGCTTTTAACATTCAGTTTTAAAATTAATGTAATTTCTGAATGAAAACCACATACACTGTGAGAAGTTTTCTATTATTTCTACTAATAATATCTGATGATATTTACCAGATTCACCCTCTAATAGTATATAAAGGATATCTAATTTTAGAGCCGGTTCACACTGGGGCAGCACGACTTCGGGGGCGACTCGGCAAGGCGTCCTGAAGACGATTTCAGAGGCGACTTGCAAAATGACTTCTGTATAGAAGTCAATGCAAGTCGCCCCGTGTCGCCCCCAAAGTCGTACAAGAGTTGTACAAGAACCTTTTTCGAAGTCGGAGCGACTTGCGTCGCTCCTATTAGAACAGTTCTATTGAATAGAATTGGATGTGACTTGTCAGGCGGCTGAGTCGCCTGATGAGTCGCCCCAGTGTGAACCGGCTCTTATTCTCAGAGTTGATTAGAGATTTTGCTCCCTAACCATAGAATTGGTTATTTATATTTACTTATTTATTTATATTTACCACCGCATAGGAGGTATTTAAAGTGGAGGTTCACCCAAAAAAAACATTTTTAACATTAGATTGAGGCTAATTATGGGAAGCAGAATCGGGTGTTTTTTTTAAATCAATGCAGTACTTACCGTTTTAGAGATAGATGTTCTCCGTGGCTTCCGGGTATGGGCTGTGGGACTGGGCGTTCCTATTTGATAGCCTTCCGACCGTCGCATACAGCGCGTCACGAGTTTCCGAAAGTAGCCGAACATCGGTACGCAGGCGCCGTATAGAGCCGCACCGACGTTCGTTAACTTTTTTTTTTATAAAAGGTGATTAACCGATTAATCAAAACAATAATCGGCCAACTAATCGACTATTAGTTGCAGCCCTACATCCATATGTCTTGCATTACAGGTTTATTTTACAGGAAAATTGTACACACAAAAAAAAGGGGGACTGAAATCTTTCGGAAATATTTGTTCTGTCGCTGTCTCTAGCTTTAGTACTTTTAGACACTGGTCTGGAATAGACACATAGATCAGGAATGTTAGATTAGAGGCGGAACTCCTAATTTGCATACTTCACGACTTCAAAAAGTCTGGAGCCGTTTTTTAGCATGAGAGCCAGGCGAATAGTATTTTCAGTAGAAGTCAGCAGTGGCAGTCTCTGGCCTTAGTACAAATACAGAAATGAGGGCTTCTTACAACCTTGTACATGCAAAGAGCCCACAGGAAAAAGCGGTCACCACTAAGAGGTTTCTCATAGATGCCAATTACATACATACATTCTTTGGGAGTCTGAACCTGATTGGCGATATCATTTTCACATGTAAGGAGCTGTGTGAAATTTAGCTCCAATAAATTCAATAGGACCAATTGACTGATTTCACTAGTTACCCAAACGTGTTCTGAAGTGTATAGAGTCTTAAATATTGAAATATATATATATATATATATATATATATATATATATATATATATATATATATATATATATATATATATATATATATATATATATATATATATATATATATATATATATATATATATATATATATATATATATATATATATATATATATATATATATATATATAAAAAAAAGGGGTAGTACAAATGCTGCAACCTATCCAGTAATATTACTCACCCCAGTTCTGCAATTTCCTCCCCGACAACTGTGTCCATTTTGGCTTTGGAGCATTGTAGACCTGGGAAGATAACATGAGTAAAGTGAGGAGAAATAATGGTAAAGAAGTTACATAAAGTACACCTAAAAGTACAATACATTTCAATAAAGTGCATTTGTACTCAAAATAGTAGGTTGCCATATATGTTTCTTTTAAAAGCAGCCACACACAGGTGCTTACCTAGACCTCTACGTGTGTACTAGAGTGCCTTCAAAACATGGAGGATCAATGTATGTAAATATTGGCTTCTAATGGTCACTCCCTCTCACCTACAGCACCAAGCTTCTGACCACTGAGGCTACCCATCACGGTGATGGACCAATGGGGAGCTGCAGATTGTACTTGCTACAACATTCTAACACTAACCGTGTAAAGAAGAAATCGCTTTACGTACCTTTTTTGAAGCCGATCCGGTCCAGTCTCCAGCAGTGGATGCTGTGTAGAAGACACAGCCGACAACGGCTGTGAAATGCCTGGGAAGTGACGTCACTCGTAGAGTTATCCGTTGTCCGCTGCCTCTTCTGCACCCGCCTCTGCTGACAGCTCAGCATGGGACTGAAGCGGCTTCAGAAAAGGTGTATATATAGCGATTTCTTCTTTACAGGGCTAGATAGGTTAGTCTTAGAATGTTGCTGCAAATAGATTTAAAGTTAGTTTTAAGCTGAACTTCTATTTTAATAATCCCAAAGAATTTCCTTTTATTACAAAAAAAAAAAAAAAGGGACACTCCCTCTTAAAGTGGCTTCAAGTCAGAAGATGCATTGCCCTCATCCAGCTTTTGGCCAATCGGCTATTTTGAATGGACTCTACAATAAATCTTCTAAGCAGAACTTCCTTTGGAGCACCTCATACCTGACGAAGCAAATATTCCTCTTCAGCTTCAGTTATGTAGTCAGGGATGTAATATGCTGCTCGAGGAGCCTGACAGAAGAAAGAAGAGAGGTACACGTAAAGAGACGATTATCACGCTATTACAAAAAAGGTCTCGTAGCACTTTCAAGGATTAAAACGCATAACTTAACCTCAGTGCAAAGTGTCGGAGATCTTAACCGTAATTCCAAAAGGTATCACTGTCAACCACTCAAAAATTAACACAACTTTTTATTACACATAGATAATATTATACCCGGGAAAAATTGTTCAAGTGGAAACGTAGGGAATCCTTTTTATGCCCACGGTGTAATGGTGCACCGGCTAATCTGTTACACATGCTGTGGAGATGCCCCAAACTTCATCGGTATTGGCAGGATATAACTAAAAATATAAACAGCGTGTTATGTATAGAAATTCCACTAGTCCAGAAAATATGCCTATTAAACATAATGGAAGAACCAAATATTAAAAAAAAAATACCTATATCGCAATGACGAGAGAGAGGCCTGTTTCATGCCCGAAAACTAATAGCCCAGAAATGGATATTTAAAAGCGGGAGTTCACCCGAAAAAAATGTTTTAACCTTAGATTGATGCTCATTTTGTCAAGGGGAATCGGGTAGTTTTTTTAAAATCGAAGCAGTACTTACCGTTTTAGAGAGCGATCTTCTCCGCCGCTTCCGGGTATGGTCTTCGGGACTGGGCGTTCCTATTTGATTGGCAGGCTTCCGACGGTCGCATACATCGCCTCACGAGTAGCCGAACGTCGGTGCGGCTCTATACGGCGCCTGCGCACTGACGTTCGGCTACTTTCGGAAAATCGTGACGCGATAAATGCGACAGTCAGAAGCCTGTCAATCAAGTAGGAACGCCCAGTCCCGCAGCCCATACCCGGAAGCGGCGGAGAAGATGCATCTCTAAAACGGTAAGTACGGCTTCGATTTTGAAAAAGCTACCCAATTCCCCTTGACAAAATGAGCATCAATCTAAGGTTAAAAATTAACTTTTCGGGTGAACCTCCACTTTAAATACCCCTTTGCGTTGAAGAATGAAGAATACAAATTAAAGAAACTATAATAAAGGAGGAATTCACTTATACACAGAGAAGGAGTAGAGATAATTTGATGCTATTTGGAAAGGATGGGTAGAGGCTTGGGACCATGAAAATTCAAGATGATCCAACATGGGAGATGGTTGGGTATCTGTGGGGTTGAGGAGTAGGGGGAAGAGTATGGCAGGGGGGCGGGTCCCACTTTTTTTTATATCTCTCTTTTGGGTGGGTGAATGTAAGATCATGTATCTGGATAAATGTATGTATAACCTGTATTGTTATGAAATGAATAAAAAAAGTACTTAATCGAAAAAAAAAAAAAAAAACACACCAATGGAGCCTCAAGGTTCCAACAGTCATCCACATGTGAAAATTTAAATAAACAAAAAATAAATAAAAATAAATGGGGCCTGTATATAGCCAATTTCTGGCAATTCTTTCTTCAGCTCCAAGCTACAGTCACTCAATAATAATGCATTAAAATGGGCGGGCAAATAAGCTCTCATTGGCCGATTTGAAAAAAAGCTCCTCAATCTACCTATTCATTGGGTAAGTCTACAGCAGGGTCACAGCCTTGAAGATGCATACACAGACACCTCACTATGGATCAAAGCCATACAAATATTTAGCCAGATTCAGGTAGAGTTACGCCGGCGTATCAGTAGATACGCCGTCGTAATTCTGAATCTGCGCCGTCTTATATATTTAAGTGTATTCTCAAATTGAGATTCACTTAAATCTAGCCAAGATACGACCGCCGGCGCCGTCATATCTTGGCTGTCTATTTACGCCGGCCGCTAGGGGCGTGTACGCTGATTTACGCCTAGAATGCGTAAATCAGCGAGATACGCCTATTCCCGAATGTAGCCTTGCCCGTCGCAGTAAAGATACGCCGTTTACGTAAGGTGTTTTCAGGCCTAAAGATATTCCACCAAAAAGATGGCGCAGCCAATGTTAAGTATGGACGTCGGAACCGCGTCGAATTTTTAAATTTTTACGTCGTTTGCGTAAGTCGTCCGTGAATGGGGCTGGGCGTAATTTACGTTCACGTCGAAACCAATAAGTCTATGCGGCGTAATTTGGAGCATGCGCACTGGGATACGTCCACGGAAGGCGCATGCGCCGTTCGTTAAAAACGTCATTTACGTGGGGCCATGCTTTATTTACATAAAACACGCCCACCTCTTCACAATTTGAATTAGGCAGGCTTACGCCGGCACATTTACGCTACGCCGCCGTAACTTAGGACGCAAGTGCTTTGTGAATACAGCACTTGCCTCTCTAACTTACGGCGGCGTAGCGTATATGAGATACGCCACGCCTGCCTAACGTTAGGCACGTGTACCTGAATCCAGCTAATTGTGTTGACTATCAGGAACAGATGTGGAAGAGCTACCGTTTTACACCAAAACATTTTTCATCTCTAGTTCTGAATGAAATAGGGCAATAATGGATGTACTGCCAGGTTATTAACATTTACTGTCCCTAGTTGTGATGCCGTCTTATCCTTGCGAATAAATTCTCCTTTAACAATTCCAATGCAGTGGAGGTTATTGGAGCGCAAAGGTAACTGTGACAGGCACTCATCAAGAGTTCCCATCTATGCCAGCCCTTTCCACTCAGCTCCTCCATTCAAAGAAGCTGTACTATCGCTTCTATGAATGAAACCGGATCTATGAATATAGGGGGTGAACCGTTCATTTATCTGCCCATCCCCCATTCATAGATGCGGTTTCATTTAGAGACTATAGTTGAGAGCTCTTTATGAGTGCCCATCACAGCTCTGTTGGCTTAAACAAACCCCCCACCTGAAGATTACAGTGGTAGAGGTGGAGAGGCAAAGGAGGAAGATGTCTACTTTTTTTTTTCTTTGAGTAAACTTAGAGCTTTTTTTTTTTTTGGAGGGGGGGGGGGGGTTAACAAAGGATCCTGCTCCTTTAAAGCATTTTATACAGCACAGTGCTCGTGCGGTGTCATTTGGCCCCCCGTATCACCTGAAATACCTGGCTGATCCTGACAGTTTCTGCCCTCCCCTTTGTAAACTGACCAAGGTGTATCATGGCTGCTGACGCCCAACACCATGGTCAGTTTACGTGCCTCCGCCATCCGCTCTCTTCTCTGTGCGCTCCCCCCCCCCCTCCCTCCCTGCCTGTTGGATCCTGTAACAGGGCCCGTCCCCGCAAATCCTGCTGTTCTCATAACACTTAAAATCTTACACAATCCTCCTCCTTCCCTAATGACAACTACTCCTGTCTGTGTGCTTTATTAACAAAAAAAAAAAAAAAAAAATCAGAGCGGCTCCCTGCGATCACGTGACCACCAGCTCTCTCCTCCTCCAGTCCTGGCTGACGTCAGTGGGGAATCTCGGCCCCGCCTGCTGCATCAATCAGCGGGGCAGAGGAGAGAGCCGGCGGGTCCCGTGATCACAAGAAACCACTGAGAAATACGGTAAAGAAGGCATTTTTTTTTATAAAACACACAGACAAGAGCAGCTGTCATTAGAGAAGTAGGAGGATTGTGTAAAGTTGTCAAAGTGGGTTAACAACCACTTTAAGCCTGGTACACACTGGTACAAACTATCCAAACTTAGTACAGCGATCTCCCCCGCTGAGCTGTTGTGTTTTGACTGGGGGACGCCCCCCCTTCCAGAACACTCCTGTCAGCGTTCTCCGCCATTGGCTGAGAGCGCTGATCAAGAGCATGCTCATCTGACAGAAGCCGGCCGAATGGCTGGCTTCTGTCGGACATACACACAGGCTGAATGTTGGGTCTTAAACGGTGTAGAGGGAATGATCCTCCTTGGGTAGCATTCCTAGAAGCAGTGTGCCCCTTTCTTTAAGTTTAGGGTTTGGTACTGTTTAACACACCATGTACTGAACTAATACATTTGGAGTTATAATGAGGAAGTAATCAAAGAGGATCTGCAGTCTGCTCACATAATTTGTAATAAAAACATCTTTGCCATTCTGAAGCTTCCCTCAAACCACTTTGCATATTATTTTATATATACTGTAATTCTGTACTCGCCAAATATGCTGCAGAAATCCCCCTCCGCTGAGTCTGGCTGCAATCATTTTAAAAGAGAAGTGTGGGTTTTTTTTGTTTTCTTTGAGATTCATACTGTCAGTCAGCATTTTCCCTGCTCTGTTCCTCCACGTTCATTGGAGCACTGAGCTGTGGAGGGGCTGGGAGCGAAAACAGCCATCAGTCAAGGCAGCTGGCGAATCCAGACTTCTGAAGTCGGGATGACGTGGTGCCTGGACTGATTGCAGTGACGTCAGCAGAGAGCGGACTTCAGACCATTCTCCGCTGAAAACGAGTGAATTGCACTCCTGTGACCCTTAGGAGAAGCCCAGGCGGGACTTCTATGTCAACTGCGGCCAGCTGAAGCTGCTGCCTGCTTACTTCCTGGATTTATACAGACACACCTCCAGCTCTGCAGCTCTCATTTGCCCTCTTATGACTCATCCCCCCTCCCTTCATGGAAAATTCTCATGAAAGTGGGAGAGAGCTGTGCATGATGTCATAAGCCTAGGCTTTTTAACAGACAAGAAGCAGAAAGTGGGCTGTTTAAGGTATTTACTGGCAGAAAAAAAAATGTTTTACTATCCAAAGTTAAAAACGACAAGGGCAAAAATGTTTTATAGATGGAAAGATGAAAAAATTACTGAGGTTCCGCTTTAAGCTTAAAGGGGAGTTCCAGGCTGTTTTTTATGTTTATTAAAAGTCAGCAGCTACAAAATTGTAGCTGCTGGCTTTTAATAAACAGACACTCATCTGCTCCACGTTCCAGCGACGCTCCGCTCCTCTCCTCTCCTCTCCCCCCTCTCCGGCCAGAGCCTCCATTCCTAGTGTGGGCACCCGGCCGTGACAGCTTTCTGCTTCACATCCGGGCACTCACTGCGCATGCGTGGTCAGGCGGTCACCTGGGACCTGTCATGTGTCCCAGGCGATCGCCTACAGGGAGGGGCCTCCGTAGGCGATATGACGTATCGCCTAAGCGGTCCCTGGGCAGAAGGAGGAAGTGGGACAGGAAGTCACACTCCTACTGAAGCCCCCACTCCCCCCCCCCCCAAAAAAAAATTACATGCCAAATGTGGCATGTAAGGGGGCAAGGAGTGGTTTAAGCGGGAGTTCCACTTTTGGGTGGAACTCCGCTTTAACCAGCATCTGGAGTGATCATACTAATTACCCCTCAGGAATCTTCCAATTTTATCAGTCCACTACACACTTTCCTCAACAAGCCCTGATGATAGGGGCCCCTCAGAACACCAAAATGCTTTGTATCTTCATAAGAGTTTGAATAAAATTAAAGTGTAATATATTGCAGCTTTCTAGTTCTTATGCCGCGTACACACCATCACTTTATGTGATGAAAAAAAATGACGTTTTTAAAAACGTCACTTTAATTGACCGTGTGTGTGGGAAAACGTCGTTTTATGTCTTGTAAAGAACGACCAAAAAAAATTGAAGCATGCTTCAATTTTATGTGTCGTTTTTCAAAAGTGCACTTTTTACTTCACAGAAATTGACCGTGTGTAGCAAAAAACGTCGTTTTCTAAGACGTTTTTTCATCCGCGCATGCCCAGAAGCTACTTATGAAGCAAGCTTCAATGGTAAAACGTGGTGGAACGTAACCTCGCTTTGCAAGAACATTGTGAGAAAAACGATGGTGTGTAGGCAACTTCGTCTTTGAAAATTGAAGTTTCAAAAACGTCATTTTTTACTTCACAGAAAGTGTCGTTTTTTTTCATCACATAAAGTGATGGTGTGTACGGGGCATTAGATGTGGTGGCTGCAGTTTTCTTTTAAATCCAATTACATATTCTGCAAGCACAGAAAAAATACCAGTTCAATACAGAAATTCAGGGTCCTTGTAACTTCCTGTGCACCAAACTGAAATCTCAGCCGAAATGTTTTTAGCCTCCCTTGTTCTCTTATGTGGACTAGAGAACATTTCCCCTAGGTAATGGAGAAGAGGTCGACCCAGATCCACAAAGAAATGACGCCGTCGTATCTATTGATACGCCGCGTAATTTCTAAGATGCCCCGTCGTATCTTTGTTTTGTATCCACAAGATACGACTGAATGAGGGCTCGATCCGACTGGCGTACGTCTTAGTACGTCGTCGGATCTTAGGTGCATATTTACGCTGGCCGCTAGGTCGCGCTTCCATCGATTTCCGCGTTGAGTATGCAAATTAGCTAGATACGCCAATCCACAAACGTACGTCCGGCGCTTTTTTTTACGTCGTTTACGTAAGGCTTTTTTCGGTGCAACGTTACCCCTGCTCTATGAGGCGTACGCAATGTTAAGTATGGACGTCGGGCCAGCGTAGAATTTTCCGTTGTGTACGTCGATTGCGTAAAACGTTCGCGAATAGGGCTTTGCGTAAATTACGTTCAAGTCGTCTAGGCATTGAGCGGGCGTAATTTAATTTGAAAATCCGACGTGATACTGAGCATGTGCGCGCATGCGTCGTACGAAAAAAGCGTTATTTACGTGGGGTCAAGCTTGTTTTACATAAAACACGCCCCCCCTGTTCATCATTTGAATTCCGCGCCCTTACGCCGGGAGATTTACGCTACGTCGCCGCAACTTTAGAGGCAAGTGCTTTGTGAATACAGCACTTGCCTCTCAAAGTAGCAGCGGCATAGCGTAACTACGATACGCTACGCCTGCCTAAAAATACGCCGCCCTACGTGGATCTGGCCCGTCTTCTATAGTCCTCACAACCTTCCTGTCCCAGGATAACAACGCTGCTGCTCCTCCTCTAGATACAGTAAGTGGGCGAGCTCGGTCACCCTAGATCAGTGTTTCTCAGCTCCAGTCCTCAAGACGTCCCAACAGGTCATGTTTTCAGGACTTCCCTCAGATGAAACGGCTGTGGTAATTATGAAGACAGTGAAACTGGTCAAATCACCTGTGCAAAATAATGGAAATCCTGAAAACATGACCTGTTGGGCGCCTTGGACTGGAGTTTAGAAACACTGCCCTAGAACAGGAGGTGTGCTATTTGCAGGATTACCTGGTCAAAATAAAAGGAAAGGCCTGCAAAAATAACTAATGCCTCCATCACATCTAAGGACTGGAAAGCTGCAATAGAAAACATTTTTTTTTTTGAGTTGGATACACTTTACATCTGGACCTTATACATTTTTATTTTGGCACTTTCCTCCTTGCAGACCCAGTGCCCATTAAAACAAATACTCATCAGTATATCATACCACACCTCAGACACCGACAATGTAAAACTTAAAAAAGGACTGGCACACAATCAATTTGGGTTTACCTGGTTTATGAGGTGCGTCTCCAGATCGGCTGCTGTGAGAGTGGATTGCATCTTCTCCTAAAAGAGTTCAGATCACAGAAAATAATAGAATTGAGATTTCCAAGCTAAAGCTCTAAATTAACAGTTTACAATCCATCTAAAGCTCACCACACCTTACAATCTGACTGTACAATCTCCTTTGATGCTATGCAATGCAAGGGCCTGCCTGATTGCATACAGTTTGATTGGATAGATAAGGTAGGTGCTCATATTACATAGTTTTGGCAACTCTAAAATTGATTGTTTAAAGATTGTAACAAGTATGGTGACCATTAAGCTCCGCACAAATGTTACAATATCTTTTAAGATGACCATAGACTGTGCAGTCTCCTTTAACCACTTGCCTACTGGGCACTTTTACCCCCTTTGCTGCCCAGACCAATTTTCAGTGATGTTACACTTTGAATGACAATTGCGCGGTCATACAATACTGTACCCATAAGACATTTTTAGAGATTTCTGTTAGTAGTATTTAACCACTTAACCCCCGGACCATATTGCTGCCCAAAGACCAAAGCACTTTTTGCGATTCGGCACTGCGTCGCTTTAACTGACAATTGCGCGGTCGTGCGACGTGGCTCCCAAACAAAATTGGCGTCCTTTTTTCCCCCCACAAATAGAGCTTTCTTTTGGTGGTATTTGATCACCTCTGCGGTTTTTAGTTTTTGCGCTATAAACAAAAATAGAGCGACAATTTGGAAAAAAAATAATATTTTGTACTTTTTGCTATAATAAATATCCCCCAAAAATATATAAAAAAAACATTTTTTCCTCAGTTTAGGCCGATACGTATTCTTCTACATATTTTTCGTAAAAATAAAAAAATAAATTGCAATAAGCGTTATTGATAGTTTTTTGCAAATGTTATAGCGTTTACCAAATAGGGGGTATTTTTATTAATATTTTTTTTTACTAGTAATGGCGGCGATCAGCGGTTTTTTTTCGGTACTGCGACATTATGGCGGACACTTTTGACAAATTTTTGGGAGCATTGGCATTTTTATAGCGATCAGTGCTTTAAAAATGCATTGGATTACTATAAAAATGCCACTGGCAGTGAAGGGGTTAACACTAGGGGGCGGGGAAGGGGTTAAGTATGTTCCCTGGGTGTGTTCTAACTGTAGGGGGGGGGTGGCCACACTAGGGGAAATGACTGATCTTCTGTTCATACATTGTATGAACAGAAGATCAGCATTTCTCCCCCTGACAGGACCGGGAGCTGTGTTTACACACACCGCTCCCCGCTCTGTAACAAGCAATCGCGGGTGCCCGGCGGCGATCACACGCGCCCCTAGTGGCCTGCGCGAGAGCCGACGTAGAGCTACGGGCTCTCGCGCAGGGGAGCCAACTTGCCGCCGTAATATGACGGTGGGCAGTTGGCAAGCAGTTAATCATTGCTGAGTTTTTCATTTTTTATTTTGCTAAATAATCAAAAAGAGACCAAAAAAAAAAAAATCATAATTTTTTGTTATACAATTTAGCAAACAGGTCATTTTTTTTCCACTGATGAGGAGGAAGCACTGACAGGTGACACTAATGGGACTGTCCTAATTATCAGTGTAGATGTTCCTTTCACACAAGCCGGTTATCGACTCTCCTCTCCTCACGCTGTCAGCATGAGGAATGAAATGCAGATAACCAGCTTGTGATCAGCTGTGATTGGACACAGCTAATCACGTGGTAAAGGGCCGCTGTGATTGGCCCTTTACCCCGATCTGTGATCAGCTTTGTCCTAACACAACAATTGCAGAACGTGCCACAGCAGGCGCGATCACAGGAGGACATCATATGACACCGTTCCCAGAACTGGATGACCGCACTGTAGCCGTCATTTGGCTATAGTGCGGTCGGAAAGTTATAAGGTGGGCATAGACTTTACAATCTCCTTAAGGCTCAGCTCAAACTGCCGCTACTTGTGATCCGACTAGCGAGACCTCAAGTCACATACCATGTGAAATTCCATGTTAGTCAATGATATCGGTCATAATTAGCACTACTGAAGTTGCTCCGACTTTAGAAAAGTCACGCTGTACCCGCACCTCCAGAGAGGGAGCCACGCTGTACCCGCACCACCAGAGAGGGAGCCACGCTGTACCCGCACCACCAGAGAGGGAGCCACGCTGTACCCGCACCACCAGAGAGGGAGCCACGCTGTACCCGCACCACCAGACAGGGAGCCACGCTGTACCCGCACCACCAGACAGGGAGCCACGCTGTACCCGCACCACCAGACAGGGAGCCACGCTGTACCCGCACCACCAGACAGGGAGCCACGCTGTACCCGCACCACCAGACAGGGAGCCACGCTGTACCCGCACCACCAGAGAGGGAGAAAGACAGAGCCACTGCCAGGGTTAAGGCATGCTACACTACGGACTAGAGCAGACCTGGGCAAACTACGGCCCGGCGGACCTTTTAATCCGGCCCCCGGGCAGTGTTGCCAATAGGGTTGTCCCGATACCAGTATCGGGACCGATACCGAGTATTAGCGGGAGTACTCGTACTCCCGCTAATACCCCCGATACTAAAATAGAATACTTCCCCCCCCCCTCCCGCCGCCACGTTAATCACCGCGGCGGGGAACATTACAGACAGCGTTCGTTTGAACAGCTATTTTCCCCGCCGCGCATAGACACTCCCCCTTGGACGGATCTGTCCAATCGCGAGCAAGGGGGAGTCACATAGACACTCCCCCTTGCTCGCGATTGGACAAATCCGTCCAAGGGGGAGTGTCTATGCGCAGCGGGGAAAACAGCTGTTCAAACGAACGCTGTCTGTAATGTTCCACGCCGCGGTGATAACAGTAGGTACGGGGGACAATGGCTGCTGTACGGGGGACAATGGCTGCTGTACGGGGGGACAATGGCTGCTGTACGGGGGGACAATGGCTGCTGTACGGGGGGACAATGGCTGCTGTACGGGGGGACAATGGCTGCTGTACGGGGGGACAATGGCTGCTGTACGGGGGACAATGGCTGCTGTACGGGGGACAATGGCTGCTGTACGGGGGACAATGGCTGCTGTACGGGGGACAATGGCTGCATTTGGGGACACATTTAAAAAAAAGTATCGGTATCGGCGAGTACATAAAAAAAAGTATCGGTACTTGTACTCAGTCCTAAAAAAGTGGTATCGGGACAACCCTAGTTGCCAACCGTCCGTAGAATTACGGACAGTACGTAAATAAAAGTCACTTTTTCCCTGTTTGTAAAAGTCCGTAATAAGGGAAATGTGCCCGTAAAAAGATCCAAATGTGAGCCGCAGCGCAGGCAGCGTCTAGTCCTCCTACATTATGCATAGCCTCGCCCTCTCTGACCGCCCAGCCCACCACCACCCGCCGCGCAGCCAATTATCAAAGCGCATTTTCGCGCTAACAACACTGCTGCCAGCCTATTCAAAAGAGCAGCGCGGGGAAACTGAGGAACATCGTAGAATGTGTGGACTCTGTGGAGAGCGGCACCGGCGGGATAGCACACAGCAGCAGATGTAGTGGACACACTGCAGACGCACCCCCACTGTGACGGAGTGGACTGAGTGAAGGCAGACGGAGACCGACCAGTGCGCCTGCCTGCCTGCTCTGCCCGCCCGACTGACTGACTGACTGTAGCAGTCGGCCAGCCGCCATGCTGGTGCCCGGACCTGGAGTGGACCCTGGTCTCCACTCTCTTCGTTGGAGTAGGACTCCTCGCGACGCCTGCTGCCTGCCCTTAGTGCCACTGCCCTGGCCTTGTCTGGTGAGTCCTCCTCAGTCCAGCAGCAGAGTGTGAAGTGCTATCCTACCTAGACATCATCAGTATGCTGTGTCCTCCTCCTGTGCCCCTTTCACCTCTCCACAGGTCAGATCTGTGGAGAGGTGAAAGGGGCACAGGAGGAAGACACAGCATACTGATGATGTGAAGAAGTGATATGATAATTTATTTGCAGCCTCTGTGCCATGTCCCCAGCGTCTGTCCCCCTCCTGTGCCATGTCCCCAGCGTCTGTCCCCCTCCTGTGTCATGTCCCCAGCCTCTGTCCCCCTCCTGTGCCATGTCCCCAGCGTCTGTCCCCCTCCTGTGCCATGTCCCCAGCCTCTGTCCCCCTCCTGTGCCATGTCCCCAGCCTCTGTCCCCCTCCTGTGCCATGTCCCCAGCCTCTGTCCCCCTCCTGTGCCATGTCCCCAGCCTCTGTCCCCCTCCTGTGCCATGTCCCCAGCCTCTGTCCCCCTCCTGTGCCATGTCCCCAGCCTCTGTCCCCCTCCTGTGCCATGTCCCCAGCCTCTGTCCCCCTCCTGTGCCATGTCCCCAGCCTCTGTCCCCCTCCTGTGCCATGTCCCCAGCCTCTGTCCCCCTCCTGTGCCATGTCCCCAGCCTCTGTCCCCCTCCTGTGCCATGTCCCCAGCCTCTGTCCCCCTCCTGTGCCATGTCCCCAGCCTCTGTCCCCCTCCTTTGCCATGTCCCCAGCCTCTGTCCCCCTCCTGTGCCATGTCCCCAGCCTCTGTCCCCCTCCTGTGCCATGTCCCCAGCCTCTGTCCCCCTCCTGTGCCATGTCCCCAGCCTCTGTCCCCCTCCTGTGTCATGTCCCCAGCCTCTGTCCCCCTCATGTGCCATGTCTATAACAAGTACTCGTACCAGTTGTCCAACAATGATATTTACTGCTTTTTATAAAGAAATACAATTGATTTTATGCAGTATTGAGTTTAGCCTTTTGGCCCGGCCCTCCAAAATATTTTTAGTTTCTCATGTGGCCACATCGAAAAAATAATTGCCCACCCCTGGACTAGAGTCTCCACAGGCAACCCAGAGTGAGCGAATGTCCAGCCAGATGGATCACTGTTGCGGTTTCACCAGGTCTGGTAAGTTGGCCATTATCCATTACTGTTCCTAGGGACTGAGCCATTAGGAAGTGTCTAACCTGATATCCTCCCATCTATGCTGGGGGCAATTATTGCAGAAAATGACACCAAATGCTGGGAGTTTTTAGTGCGGAAACTGACACCAGTGCTGAGGGTCATTATTATATACACACTGGTACAGATGCTGAAGTTTTTATTTCTAGAAATCTGCACCAATGTGGGGGGTTATAATTGTTGCTACTGACACCAATGCTGGTGATTTTTATTGCTGAAACTTACAGCAAAGCTGGGGATTGTTATTGCAGAAACTGGCACTGATCCTGGGGGGGTTGTTATTTCCTTTGGGGGGAGTACTCCATTTTTTTTATGATATTGTTATTCAGATTTGCTAGTTGCTTGATGGTTGCATCAGGATCCTCAAACCTTTGCATGCCTGCGCTTTATGTGATAATGACTAAGACCCTCCTCTTCATGACATTGTCAAAAAGGGACCGAGCATGGATGACCTTAAAATGAAGCCCCCCTGAAAAAAAAATCAGCGGACGCCCATGCCTGCACCATTTTCTGTGTGAATCCAATGCGAGTTCAGCCATAAAACTGTATGGCTGAACTTGCATTGCTCAGATTTCGCATGTGCTGAGTTTTTGAATCACAGCCGTGTCCCTTCACCACGGAGCGCAGGACATTCCTATTATACCATCTCCTGACTACTCGGTATAAAAGTTATACTACGTCACATTTATAATCACTGGTTATCAAGAAATATTCGCTTGAAAGTGATTGAATCCAACGCTGACCATACACACATTAAATAATCTCATCACTCGATATTGCACTCTCTTGGATGAAAGAATTGGATTGTCCATAAATCACAATAAATGTTTTTTTCAATCAATAAATGATCACGTGTCCTGAATTGGAGCGATTGATTGTTCCTGGCAAATCCAATCTTTCACGTGATAAATAATTGTTTTTGAGCAAAGTATATTGGAAACAATCATATTTATGTTCCATTGTTATGATTGCTGGGCATATGTCCTGCAGACCTTCACTCATGATTAACACATACCATCCTCCTGATTTTACCCCCCTTTTCTATTATCTGCAACATTTTGGGGTAGCAAGTACCTTTTCCACTTACAGATTTGCCACTAAGGTGAGGATTATGCAGCCTCCTGAAATAATATCACATCCCATGGGCTTCAATACCTTTCCTCTAAAGAAATGGTCTCAATGATGCCAACTATAAGGTGCCATTCTTCCCACTGACACCAACGACAGGGCACTATTCCTTTAACTGATACCAATGACGAGGCACTATTACTCCCCCCAACAACAAAGGGGCACAATTACTCCCCCCGACAACAACAAAGGGACACTATTACTCCCCCCCCGACAACAACAAAGGGACACTATTACTCCCCCCCCCCGACAACAACAAAGGGACACTATTACTCCCCCCCCCCGACAACAACAAAGGGGCACTATTACTCCCTCCGACAACAACAAAGGGGCACTATTACTCCCCCCCCCCGACAACAAAGGGGCACTATTACTCCCCCCCCCCGACAACAAAGGGGCACTATTACTCCCCCCCCGACAACAAAGGGGCACTATTACTCCCCCCCGACAACAACAAAGGGGCACTATTACTCCCCCCCGACAACAACAAAGGGGCACTATTACTCCCCCCCGACAACAACAAATGGGCACTATTACTCCCTCCGACAACAACAAAGGGGCACTATTACTCCCCCCCCCCGACAACAACAAAGGGGCACTATTACTCCCCCCCCCCGACAACAACAAAGGGGCACTATTACTCCCCCCCCGACAACAACAAAGGGGCACTATTACTCCCCCCCCGACAACAACAAAGGGGCACTATTACTCCCCCCCCCCCCGACAACAACAAAGGGGCACTATTACTCCCCCCCCCCCGACAACAACAAAGGGGCACTATTACTCCCCCCCCCCGACAACAAAGGGGCACTATTACTCCCCCCCCGACAACAACAAAGGGGCACTATTACTCCCCCCCCCCCGACAACAACAAAGGGGCACTATTACTCCCCCCCCCCCCGACAACAACAAAGGGGCACTATTACTCCCCCCCCCCGACAACAACAAAGGGGCACTATTACTCCCCCCCCCCGACAACAACAAAGGGGCACTATTACTCCCCCCCCCGACAACAACAAAGGGGCACTATTACTCCCCCCCCCCCGACAACAACAAAGGGGCACTATTACTCCCCCCCCCCCGACAACAACAAAGGGGCACTATTACTCCCCCCCCCCCGACAACAACAAAGGGGCACTATTACTCCCCCCCCCCCGACAACAACAAAGGGGCACTATTACCCCCCCCCCCCGACAACAACAAAGGGGCACTATTACCCCCCCCCCCGACAACAACAAAGGGGCACTATTACCCCCCCCCGACAACAACAAAGGGGCACTATTACTCCCCCCCGACAACAACAAAGGGGCACTATTACTCCCCCCGACAACAACAAAGGGGCACTATTACTCCCCCCGACAACAACAAAGGGGCACTATTAATCCCCCCCCCCCCCGACAACAAAGGGGCACTATTACTCCCCCCCCCCGACAACAACAAAGGGGCACTATTACTCCCCCCCCGACAACAACAAAGGGGCACTATTACTCCCCCCCGACAACAACAAAGGGGCACTATTACTCCCCCCCCCCCGACAACAACAAAGGGGCACTATTACTCCCCCCCCCGACAACAACAAAGGGGCACTATTACTCCCCCCCCCCGACAACAACAAAGGGGCACTATTACTCCCCCCCCCCCCGACAACAACAAAGGGGCACTATTACTCCCCCCCCCCGACAACAACAAAGGGGCACTATTACTCCCCCCCCCCGACAACAACAAAGGGGCACTATTACTCCCCCCCCCCCGACAACAACAAAGGGGCACTATTACTCCCCCCCCCCGACAACAACAAAGGGGCACTATTACTCCCCCCCCGACAACAACAAAGGGGCACTATTACTCCCCCCCGACAACAACAAAGGGGCACTATTACTCCCCCCCGACAACAACAAAGGGGCACTATTACTCCCCCCCGACAACAACAAGGGGGCACTATTACTCCCCCCCCCGACAACAAAGGGGCACTATTACTCCCCCCCGACAACAACAAAGGGGCACTATTACTCCCCCCGACAACAACAAAGGGGCACTATTACTCCCCCCCGACAACAACAAAGGGGCACTATTACTCCCCCCCCGACAACAACAAAGGGGCACTATTCCTCTTCCCACTGGGTCATTTTCTACTCCCCCTGGCCACAGTCCAGCCCACCTAAAGCCTGGAAAACAGAAAACAGGCCCTTTGTTTAAAAAGTTTGGAGATATCAGCTCTAGAGCTACATTCACACGAGTGGCCAGGCACGGATAGTCTACTGTGTTCAGAGGAGACAAAATTCTGGATGCATCTACTCTCTGTGCTTTGGCCGCATACAAACTGATCACTTTGTGTGCGCTAAAAACTACAAGTCTGACAGCCGCTGCTAACACACAGAGTGCAGGCGGTGTTTAACCACTTGCCGACCAGCCGCCGTCATTATACTGCAACAGGTCGGGCTCGTTCCCGCAAATCACCATAGCTGTACGTCGGCTCCTTTAACCACTTAAGGACCGCCTAACGCAGATATACGTCGGCAGAATGGCACAGCTGGGAACAGGTACGTTGCCCTTTAAGTGTCCAGCCGTGGGTCGCACTCGAGACCCGGACCGAAGCTCCGTGACCGCGGTACCCGTGGACCGGATCGCCGCCGGTGTACCGCGATCGGTCACAGGAGCTGAAGAATGGGGAGAGGTGTGTGTGTAAACACACCTTCCCCGTTATTCTCTGTGGCAATGTCGCTGATCGTCTGTTCCCCGTTATAGGGAATGACGATCAGTGACGTTGCACGTCCAGCCACGCCCCCTACAGTAAGAATCACTCCCTTAGGGCACACTTAACTCATTAGCGCCCCCTAGTGGTTAACCCCTTCACTGCCATTTTCACAGTAATCAGTGCATTTTTATAGCACTTTTCACTGTGAAAATTACAATGGTCCCAAAAATGTGTCAAAAGTGTCCAATGTGTCCGCCATGTCACAGTCACAAAAAAAAAACAAAATCGCTGATCATCGCCATTACTAGTAAAAAAAATTATTAATAAAAATGCCATAAAACTATCCCCTATTTTGTAAACGCTATAACTTTTGCGCAAACCAAACAGTAAACGCTTATTGGGATATTTTTCTTACCAAAAATAGGTAGAAGAATACGTATCGGCCTAAACTGAGGAAAACAGATTTTTTTATATTTTTTTGGGGGATATCTATTATAGCAAAAAGTTAAAAATATTGCATTTTTTTCAAAATTGTCGCTCTATTTTTGTTTATAGCGCAAAAAATAAAAAACCGCAGAGGTGATCAAATACCACCAAAAGAAAGCTCTATTTGTGGGGAAAAAAGGACGCCAATTTTGTTTGGGAGCCACGTCTCACGACCGCGCAATTGTCAGTTAAAGCGACTCAGTGTCAAATCGCAAAAAGGGGCCAGGTCCTTCACCTGCATAATGGTCCGGGGCTTAAGTGGTTAAGAGCCATAACAGGTGCATGCCTGCTGCACGGCGGGGGACCCGATGCGCATGGCCGCGATGTTCACCGACCAACCGCGATCACAGGAAAGAGAGCAAGAACAGGGATCTGTCAATGTAAACTAATGATTAGGAACAGCGACCTCTCTCCTCCTCCAGCAAGTCCCACCCCAGTTAGAAACACCTCCCAGGGAACACATTTAACTTTGATCTCCCACTATTGTTAACCTTTTTCCCTGCCAGTGACATTTGCACAGTAATCAGTGCATTTTATAGCACTGATCGCTGTATAAATGCTAAAAGTGTCCGATGTTGCAGTCCTGCTAAAAATTGCAGTTTGCCGCCATTACTAGTAAAAGAAAAATGTCATAAATCTATCCCCTATTTTGTAGACGCTATACCTTTTGCGCAAACCAATCAATATACCCTTTTTTACCAAAAATATGTAGAATACATATTGGCCTAAACTGATGAAGAAATCAGTTTTCAATTTTTTGGGGGGGATATTTATTATAGCAAAAAGTAAAAATATTTTTTTTTTTCAAAATTATCTGTCTAATGCTGCGTACACACGCAACAAATGTTCGATGAGAGCTTGTTGTCAGAAATTCTGACCGTGCGTAGGCTCCATCGGACATTTACGGTCGGAATTTCCGACAACAAAAATTGCTGTATCTCAAATTTTCCGACAACAAAATCTAACACTCCCCTTTCCACACTGACAATGCTGCTGTCCAAAGGTGGCTCTTCTACTCCTCCATTCAGAATGGAGACACCCTCAGACAGGGAGTGTGTTACTGGCCAGATCACCATGTGAAAATGAGGCCACCCCAAAAAAGGTAAGTTCACCTTTACAGAAAATCTGTAATATAAACTTACACTGGACCCCCTCCGGTCCCGCTGTATCAAAATCCCGCGATCCCCCACTGTCAGGCACCTGGGATGCCACTTCGCCGGTCCAGGGATTTGAAACCCTCCTAGCTGTCTCTCCTCTAGCGCAGAGAGGACAGGCTAGATGGATTCTGATTGGTCAGCACGGTCCATGTGACGGTGCTGACCAATCAGAATGCCTCCTGTATGTACACGCTGAGAGGTACGGATAGGAGATTAAGCCACAGGAATTTAAATCCCTGGACTGGTGAAGCGGCACACTGGTGTCTGACAGCGGGGGATAGTGGGACTCCAGTGCGGCGGGACTGGGGGGGGGGGGATGGGGTCCGGTGTACTTGCACTTTAAGGGTTGGTAGGTTGCACTAGATTACATATTTATTTTTCCAGCTTTATACCACTTTAACGAAGCCGAGGGTTTTCACACTGGAGCGGTGCACTAGCAGGACCGCTCCAAAAGTACTGCTAGCCGCATCTTGGAGCGGTGCATTTACCGCTCCTTCCCATTAAAAGCAATGGGAAACCACGGCTATACCGCCGGCAAGCGGGTGGTTTTAACCCTTTTTCAGGCCGCTAGTGGAGGTAAACCCGCAGCGCTAGCGGCCGAATACCGCTGCAAATCCAACGGTAAATCGCCGCTAAAGATAGCAGCGCTTTACCGCCACCGCACCTCCCACCCCAGTGTGAAAGGGGCTTATGGTTTTTATTGCTGTGTTCCCATTCAGGAGATTCACTCCATTTATCATTATCAAAAAGTGAAAGTAAAAGAAAAACCCAACTTTTGGGTTGTCTCCTGGAAAGTAATAGAGGAGAAACCTTCCAATGGTGACCTGTGGGGGGTCCATGAGTTTCCTTCAATTTGCAGCAATTTCTTCTCACTTCATGTTTTGGATCTGGGACAGGAAGTGAAGGTGGATCTCCCCAGTGGGACACAGAAGGCAAAAAGATAAACCAACATGGATTATAATCCTCCCTTACTCTAGTCAAAATGGAAAAAGTTCTGCCTATAGTTCTACTTTAAAGGGGAGTTCCAGCATTTTTAATGTTTATTAAAAGTCAGCAGCTACAAAAAGTGTAGCTTCTGTCTTTTAATAAACATGCACTCATCTGCTCCACGGCCCAGCGATGAGCTGGCCAAAGCTCCGCTCCTCCCCCCCCCCCCCCATTGTTACTGTGGGCACCCGGCCGTGACAGCTTTGGGCTTCACGGCTGGGCACTCACTGCGCATGCGTGAGTGGCGCCGCGCCATCTGATTTGACAGGCGATCACCTGGGACCTGTCACGTGTCCCAGGCGATCGTCTACAGGGAGGGGCCGCCAAAAGGCGATATGACGTATCGCCTTAGCGGCCCCTGGGCGGAAGTGGGACGGGATGTCCAACTCCCCCCCCCCCCCCCAAAAAAAATGACATGCCAAATAAGGGGGGGGGTGAGGAGTGGATTAAGCGGAAGTTCCACTTTTGGGTGGAACTCCGCTTTAAACCCTTGGAGCCTGCACCTCCCGACTCCAAGAGGTTGAGGATGCTGGGAGGAGGGGTTTATGATCATGTGACCGCATTGATTGACTGTCACATGATCTGAAAGCAGTGAGCGGGAGCTTTCCATTAGCCGCTGGTAGCTGTGCCAAGAGCATGCTGGGCACGCACTCTCAACACAGCTGTATTTGCATTATTGCACACAAATATGTGGCCTCTTGGCGCCAAGGTCCACCCGCTGAGAGGCAGCGCCAAGAGGTTAAATGGGTTGTAAAAGTTTGTTTTTTATTTTCTAAAAAGGTTCCCTTAAGCTCGTGCATTGTTGGGTCACTTACCTTTTCCTTCGATTTCCCTTCTAAATGTTTTTTTTCCTTTATCTGAATTTCTCACTTCCTGTGAACACAGTGTCTCCCTGCAGGGATGTAGTCCCAAGGGAGGGGGCGAGCACGCTGACCAACCCCCAGCCAGAACGGCTCGGATGATGGGGGAAAGCTTACAGAGGAAGAACAGGAAGTCAGAAATTCCGAAAAAAAAACATTTAGCATGGAAATCGAAGGAAAAGGTAAGTGAACCAACAATGCACTAGCTTAAAGTGGAGGTTCACCCCGAAAAAAAATTCTAACAATACATTGAGAAGACTGATTACACTGCGGGTATGCTGGGGTTTTTTTTTTCTGTACATACCTTGGCTTCCGGGTATGATTCTTGCTGGACTGGGTGTTCCTAGTTGATTGACGTTCCTCCGACCGGCGCATACTGCGTGTCACGACTTTCCGACAGAAGCTGAACGTCATTGCGCAGGCGCCGTATAGAGTCGGCTCTATACAGCGCCTGCGCAGCGACGTTGGGCTTCTTTCAGAAAGTCGTGACACGCAGTATGCGTCGGTCGGAGGAACGTCAATCAACTAGGAACGCCCAGACCCGCAAGAATCATACCCGGAAGCCGAGGGATGAAACGGCGATAACCCGCAGTGTAATCAGTCTTCTCAATGTATTGTTAGAATTTTTTTTTAGGGTGAACCTCCACTTTAAAGGTGTTGTAAAGGTAATTTTTCTCCCCCTAAATAGCTTCCTTTACCTTAGTGCAGTCCTCCTTCACTTACCTCATCCTTCCATTTTGCTTTTAAATGTCCTTATTTCTTCTGAGAAATCCTCACTTCCTGTTCTTCTGTCTGTAACTCCACACAGTAATGCAAGGCTTTCTCCCTGGTGTGGAGAAAGCCTCTTGAGGGGGCAAGCAGGAGTGTCAGGACGCCCACTAACACACAGCTCATTTCTCTATCTGCAAAGTACAGTGTCCTGACACTCCTGCTCGCCCCCTCCCCCCTCAAGAGGCTTTCTCCACACCAGGGAGAAAGCCTTGCATTACTGTGTGTAGTTACAGACAGAAGAACAGTAAGTGAAAATTTCTCAGAAGAAATAAGGACATTTAAAAGCAAAATCGAAGGATGAGGTAAGTGAAGGAGGACTGCACTAAGGTAAAGGAAGCTATTTAGGGAAAATATGTTTTTTTACCTTTACAACCCCTTTAAAAGGAACCTATTTAGAAAATAAAAAAAAAAACTTTTACAACCCCTTAAGGCTGGGTTCACACTACTACACTACTTTCATCCTACTTTGCTCTGTGTTCAATGTTTCCCTATGAGAGCGCCTTGTAGCGTCCTACACAAGTCGGTCCGACTTTGAAAATGCTCCCTGTACTACTTTTGGTCCTACATTGATCCTACTTCAGGCCCATTGAATATCATTGAAGTCGGACCAAAGTAGTATCCTGTTCATGAAAGTAGGATGGATGTAGGACCAATGTAGGATAAATGTAGGACCAATGTAGCAGAGCAAAGTAGGATGAAAGTAGTGTAGTAGTGTGAACCCAGCCTTAAGGCTGGTTTACTACAGGAGGAGGGACGGTACAGCTGGCAAAGATGACACCCAAATCATGTGTGAGGAAAATAAATAAAAGGGGTTCTGGCTTGCACATAGAAGTAAACAGAACGTCCTCTTATTTACTAAACTAAAACACTGACTTTGCTATGTAAACAGCCTTTCCCCCTATTGGTAAATAAACTCCAATGAAGAGTGGGTGAGGGAAAGACATTTCCTGGAGCAAGCAATGAAAACCTGGGACTATCCTGGAAATCATGGCAGACACACATTTCTTCCTAAACCTGCACCTCTGCCACACAATCATCTCCATTCACTACCAGCCTGGCCTGCACACACAGCTCTACAATACATACAGCCAATTACCTCTCCCAGCATCCCCAGCCTGCAAATTGACTTCCGCTTCCGGGTTTGAGAGGACTGGCTGAATGTCAGGCAGTTGTACCAATCAGATCAGAGGAGGAATCTAGAGCTGTCACCAGGGGGCAGCGCTTGGTGTGACGCGTGCTGTGTGGTCAGGTGCACGTGCTGCACGTGGAGTAGTCCATACTTCTCAGTGCGGGGGGGTGTATTGTTTGTCAGCAGATTTGCATGTCACACCTCACATTTGCCTCCAGTTCCGTCCATTGTGTGTTATCTCCTGACTCTTTGTTGTGTGAATAGTTTTATTGCAGTGTTACACCTGAGAACACACAATAGGTATCTAGAAAAGGTAAGGTTAGAGAATACAATGAGCTGTGCTTTGTAGGAACGTCTGAGGGAAAGAGAATAGGGAAGGGGGTTGCTCTGTTCCCCTTTTCTGCCATGCCTGGTGCATTGTAGGTCAGGGGTAGGCAGCCTGAGCGCTCTAGATGCTGTGGAACTACAAGTCCCATGAGGCATTGCAAGACTCCAAGTGCCACAGACATGATGTCCAAAGGCAGAGGCATGATGGGATTTGTAGTCTCACCACAGCTGCAGAGAGCTGAGATTGCCTACTCCTGTTGTAGGTAATAATGTTGGTGCTACAGAAAACCAGACTGACCATGGAAACACAGGAGGAGCCCCAACCTGGGACATAGAACCCCAGTCACAAGGTTTTCTTTTACCTTTTGGTCAGAACAATTAGGGCTGGTTTACACTTACAGTAAGGTGACCAGATTTTTAAAATGAAATCCGGGACATATTTTGAGTGCAGGCGGTGTTTAACCACTTGCCGACCAGCCGCCGTCATTATACTGCAACAGGTCGGGCTCGTTCCCGCAAATCACCATAGCTGTACGTCGGCTCCTTTAACCACTTAAGGACCGCCTAACGCAGATATACGTCGGCAGAATGGCACAGCTGGGAACAGGTACGTTGCCCTTTAAGTGTCCAGCCGTGGGTCGCACTCGAGACCCGGACCGAAGCTCCGTGACCGCGGTACCCGTGGACCGGATCGCCGCCGGTGTACCGCGATCGGTCACAGGAGCTGAAGAATGGGGAGAGGTGTGTGTGTAAACACACCTTCCCCGTTATTCTCTGTGGCAATGTCGCTGATCGTCTGTTCCCCGTTATAGGGAATGACGATCAGTGACGTTGCACGTCCAGCCACGCCCCCTACAGTAAGAATCACTCCCTTAGGGCACACTTAACTCATTAGCGCCCCCTAGTGGTTAACCCCTTCACTGCCATTTTCACAGTAATCAGTGCATTTTTATAGCACTTTTCACTGTGAAAATTACAATGGTCCCAAAAATGTGTCAAAAGTGTCCAATGTGTCCGCCATGTCACAGTCACAAAAAAAAAACAAAATCGCTGATCATCGCCATTACTAGTAAAAAAAATTATTAATAAAAATGCCATAAAACTATCCCCTATTTTGTAAACGCTATAACTTTTGCGCAAACCAAACAGTAAACGCTTATTGGGATATTTTTCTTACCAAAAATAGGTAGAAGAATACGTATCGGCCTAAACTGAGGAAAACAGATTTTTTTATATTTTTTTGGGGGATATCTATTATAGCAAAAAGTTAAAAATATTGCATTTTTTTCAAAATTGTCGCTCTATTTTTGTTTATAGCGCAAAAAATAAAAAACCGCAGAGGTGATCAAATACCACCAAAAGAAAGCTCTATTTGTGGGGAAAAAAGGACGCCAATTTTGTTTGGGAGCCACGTCTCACGACCGCGCAATTGTCAGTTAAAGCGACTCAGTGTCAAATCGCAAAAAGGGGCCAGGTCCTTCACCTGCATAATGGTCCGGGGCTTAAGTGGTTAAGAGCCATAACAGGTGCATGCCTGCTGCACGGCGGGGGACCCGATGCGCATGGCCGCGATGTTCACCGACCAACCGCGATCACAGGAAAGAGAGCAAGAACAGGGATCTGTCAATGTAAACTAATGATTAGGAACAGCGACCTCTCTCCTCCTCCAGCAAGTCCCACCCCAGTTAGAAACACCTCCCAGGGAACACATTTAACTTTGATCTCCCACTATTGTTAACCTTTTTCCCTGCCAGTGACATTTGCACAGTAATCAGTGCATTTTATAGCACTGATCGCTGTATAAATGCTAAAAGTGTCCGATGTTGCAGTCCTGCTAAAAATTGCAGTTTGCCGCCATTACTAGTAAAAGAAAAATGTCATAAATCTATCCCCTATTTTGTAGACGCTATACCTTTTGCGCAAACCAATCAATATACCCTTTTTTACCAAAAATATGTAGAATACATATTGGCCTAAACTGATGAAGAAATCAGTTTTCAATTTTTTGGGGGGGATATTTATTATAGCAAAAAGTAAAAATATTTTTTTTTTTCAAAATTATCTGTCTAATGCTGCGTACACACGCAACAAATGTTCGATGAGAGCTTGTTGTCAGAAATTCTGACCGTGCGTAGGCTCCATCGGACATTTACGGTCGGAATTTCCGACAACAAAAATTGCTGTATCTCAAATTTTCCGACAACAAAATCTAACACTCCCCTTTCCACACTGACAATGCTGCTGTCCAAAGGTGGCTCTTCTACTCCTCCATTCAGAATGGAGACACCCTCAGACAGGGAGTGTGTTACTGGCCAGATCACCATGTGAAAATGAGGCCACCCCAAAAAAGGTAAGTTCACCTTTACAGAAAATCTGTAATATAAACTTACACTGGACCCCCTCCGGTCCCGCTGTATCAAAATCCCGCGATCCCCCACTGTCAGGCACCTGGGATGCCACTTCGCCGGTCCAGGGATTTGAAACCCTCCTAGCTGTCTCTCCTCTAGCGCAGAGAGGACAGGCTAGATGGATTCTGATTGGTCAGCACGGTCCATGTGACGGTGCTGACCAATCAGAATGCCTCCTGTATGTACACGCTGAGAGGTACGGATAGGAGATTAAGCCACAGGAATTTAAATCCCTGGACTGGTGAAGCGGCACACTGGTGTCTGACAGCGGGGGATAGTGGGACTCCAGTGCGGCGGGACTGGGGGGGGGGGGATGGGGTCCGGTGTACTTGCACTTTAAGGGTTGGTAGGTTGCACTAGATTACATATTTATTTTTCCAGCTTTATACCACTTTAACGAAGCCGAGGGTTTTCACACTGGAGCGGTGCACTAGCAGGACCGCTCCAAAAGTACTGCTAGCCGCATCTTGGAGCGGTGCATTTACCGCTCCTTCCCATTAAAAGCAATGGGAAACCACGGCTATACCGCCGGCAAGCGGGTGGTTTTAACCCTTTTTCAGGCCGCTAGTGGAGGTAAACCCGCAGCGCTAGCGGCCGAATACCGCTGCAAATCCAACGGTAAATCGCCGCTAAAGATAGCAGCGCTTTACCGCCACCGCACCTCCCACCCCAGTGTGAAAGGGGCTTATGGTTTTTATTGCTGTGTTCCCATTCAGGAGATTCACTCCATTTATCATTATCAAAAAGTGAAAGTAAAAGAAAAACCCAACTTTTGGGTTGTCTCCTGGAAAGTAATAGAGGAGAAACCTTCCAATGGTGACCTGTGGGGGGTCCATGAGTTTCCTTCAATTTGCAGCAATTTCTTCTCACTTCATGTTTTGGATCTGGGACAGGAAGTGAAGGTGGATCTCCCCAGTGGGACACAGAAGGCAAAAAGATAAACCAACATGGATTATAATCCTCCCTTACTCTAGTCAAAATGGAAAAAGTTCTGCCTATAGTTCTACTTTAAAGGGGAGTTCCAGCATTTTTAATGTTTATTAAAAGTCAGCAGCTACAAAAAGTGTAGCTTCTGTCTTTTAATAAACATGCACTCATCTGCTCCACGGCCCAGCGATGAGCTGGCCAAAGCTCCGCTCCTCCCCCCCCCCCCCATTGTTACTGTGGGCACCCGGCCGTGACAGCTTTGGGCTTCACGGCTGGGCACTCACTGCGCATGCGTGAGTGGCGCCGCGCCATCTGATTTGACAGGCGATCACCTGGGACCTGTCACGTGTCCCAGGCGATCGTCTACAGGGAGGGGCCGCCAAAAGGCGATATGACGTATCGCCTTAGCGGCCCCTGGGCGGAAGTGGGACGGGATGTCCAACTCCCCCCCCCCCCCCAAAAAAAATGACATGCCAAATAAGGGGGGGGGTGAGGAGTGGATTAAGCGGAAGTTCCACTTTTGGGTGGAACTCCGCTTTAAACCCTTGGAGCCTGCACCTCCCGACTCCAAGAGGTTGAGGATGCTGGGAGGAGGGGTTTATGATCATGTGACCGCATTGATTGACTGTCACATGATCTGAAAGCAGTGAGCGGGAGCTTTCCATTAGCCGCTGGTAGCTGTGCCAAGAGCATGCTGGGCACGCACTCTCAACACAGCTGTATTTGCATTATTGCACACAAATATGTGGCCTCTTGGCGCCAAGGTCCACCCGCTGAGAGGCAGCGCCAAGAGGTTAAATGGGTTGTAAAAGTTTGTTTTTTATTTTCTAAAAAGGTTCCCTTAAGCTCGTGCATTGTTGGGTCACTTACCTTTTCCTTCGATTTCCCTTCTAAATGTTTTTTTTCCTTTATCTGAATTTCTCACTTCCTGTGAACACAGTGTCTCCCTGCAGGGATGTAGTCCCAAGGGAGGGGGCGAGCACGCTGACCAACCCCCAGCCAGAACGGCTCGGATGATGGGGGAAAGCTTACAGAGGAAGAACAGGAAGTCAGAAATTCCGAAAAAAAAACATTTAGCATGGAAATCGAAGGAAAAGGTAAGTGAACCAACAATGCACTAGCTTAAAGTGGAGGTTCACCCCGAAAAAAAATTCTAACAATACATTGAGAAGACTGATTACACTGCGGGTATGCTGGGGTTTTTTTTTTCTGTACATACCTTGGCTTCCGGGTATGATTCTTGCTGGACTGGGTGTTCCTAGTTGATTGACGTTCCTCCGACCGGCGCATACTGCGTGTCACGACTTTCCGACAGAAGCTGAACGTCATTGCGCAGGCGCCGTATAGAGTCGGCTCTATACAGCGCCTGCGCAGCGACGTTGGGCTTCTTTCAGAAAGTCGTGACACGCAGTATGCGTCGGTCGGAGGAACGTCAATCAACTAGGAACGCCCAGACCCGCAAGAATCATACCCGGAAGCCGAGGGATGAAACGGCGATAACCCGCAGTGTAATCAGTCTTCTCAATGTATTGTTAGAATTTTTTTTTAGGGTGAACCTCCACTTTAAAGGTGTTGTAAAGGTAATTTTTCTCCCCCTAAATAGCTTCCTTTACCTTAGTGCAGTCCTCCTTCACTTACCTCATCCTTCCATTTTGCTTTTAAATGTCCTTATTTCTTCTGAGAAATCCTCACTTCCTGTTCTTCTGTCTGTAACTCCACACAGTAATGCAAGGCTTTCTCCCTGGTGTGGAGAAAGCCTCTTGAGGGGGCAAGCAGGAGTGTCAGGACGCCCACTAACACACAGCTCATTTCTCTATCTGCAAAGTACAGTGTCCTGACACTCCTGCTCGCCCCCTCCCCCCTCAAGAGGCTTTCTCCACACCAGGGAGAAAGCCTTGCATTACTGTGTGTAGTTACAGACAGAAGAACAGTAAGTGAAAATTTCTCAGAAGAAATAAGGACATTTAAAAGCAAAATCGAAGGATGAGGTAAGTGAAGGAGGACTGCACTAAGGTAAAGGAAGCTATTTAGGGAAAATATGTTTTTTTACCTTTACAACCCCTTTAAAAGGAACCTATTTAGAAAATAAAAAAAAAAACTTTTACAACCCCTTAAGGCTGGGTTCACACTACTACACTACTTTCATCCTACTTTGCTCTGTGTTCAATGTTTCCCTATGAGAGCGCCTTGTAGCGTCCTACACAAGTCGGTCCGACTTTGAAAATGCTCCCTGTACTACTTTTGGTCCTACATTGATCCTACTTCAGGCCCATTGAATATCATTGAAGTCGGACCAAAGTAGTATCCTGTTCATGAAAGTAGGATGGATGTAGGACCAATGTAGGATAAATGTAGGACCAATGTAGCAGAGCAAAGTAGGATGAAAGTAGTGTAGTAGTGTGAACCCAGCCTTAAGGCTGGTTTACTACAGGAGGAGGGACGGTACAGCTGGCAAAGATGACACCCAAATCATGTGTGAGGAAAATAAATAAAAGGGGTTCTGGCTTGCACATAGAAGTAAACAGAACGTCCTCTTATTTACTAAACTAAAACACTGACTTTGCTATGTAAACAGCCTTTCCCCCTATTGGTAAATAAACTCCAATGAAGAGTGGGTGAGGGAAAGACATTTCCTGGAGCAAGCAATGAAAACCTGGGACTATCCTGGAAATCATGGCAGACACACATTTCTTCCTAAACCTGCACCTCTGCCACACAATCATCTCCATTCACTACCAGCCTGGCCTGCACACACAGCTCTACAATACATACAGCCAATTACCTCTCCCAGCATCCCCAGCCTGCAAATTGACTTCCGCTTCCGGGTTTGAGAGGACTGGCTGAATGTCAGGCAGTTGTACCAATCAGATCAGAGGAGGAATCTAGAGCTGTCACCAGGGGGCAGCGCTTGGTGTGACGCGTGCTGTGTGGTCAGGTGCACGTGCTGCACGTGGAGTAGTCCATACTTCTCAGTGCGGGGGGGTGTATTGTTTGTCAGCAGATTTGCATGTCACACCTCACATTTGCCTCCAGTTCCGTCCATTGTGTGTTATCTCCTGACTCTTTGTTGTGTGAATAGTTTTATTGCAGTGTTACACCTGAGAACACACAATAGGTATCTAGAAAAGGTAAGGTTAGAGAATACAATGAGCTGTGCTTTGTAGGAACGTCTGAGGGAAAGAGAATAGGGAAGGGGGTTGCTCTGTTCCCCTTTTCTGCCATGCCTGGTGCATTGTAGGTCAGGGGTAGGCAGCCTGAGCGCTCTAGATGCTGTGGAACTACAAGTCCCATGAGGCATTGCAAGACTCCAAGTGCCACAGACATGATGTCCAAAGGCAGAGGCATGATGGGATTTGTAGTCTCACCACAGCTGCAGAGAGCTGAGATTGCCTACTCCTGTTGTAGGTAATAATGTTGGTGCTACAGAAAACCAGACTGACCATGGAAACACAGGAGGAGCCCCAACCTGGGACATAGAACCCCAGTCACAAGGTTTTCTTTTACCTTTTGGTCAGAACAATTAGGGCTGGTTTACACTTACAGTAAGGTGACCAGATTTTTAAAATGAAATCCGGGACATATTTTTCTTTACTAGTAATGGCAACAATCAGCGACTCTCTGCCCGTCACCGCCCGCCTCACAGCCTCTCAAGTCTCACTCTTCGGGCCCCGGCTACTACTGGATGGGGAGCGGAGGAAGATCACTCCGCCAGGGAAGGCAAGGAGACAGGCAGGTGGCTGGCCAGAATTTGAGCCAAGGCAGAAGAACATGCGAGTGGAGCTGAATGGGCATGCGCCCGAAACTGAAGAAATATTCCCTCCGCTCCGACCAGCACATGATCATCAGAAAGGGGCACAGATAATGGGAAAATTACAACCCCCTATGCTAGTAGGCATGGGGGACGGGGGGTGTAATTCTAATTTTTTTATTTTAATTCTGCACTGACTGTCTTTGAAATTGCCCCTGCCCCCTATAAAATCCAATCTGGGGACAAAACCAGGGACAGACTTGGTCCGGGGACAGTGTCCTCAATCAGGGGACTGTCCCCTGAAACTGGGGATGTCTGGTCACCCTAACTTACAGTCAGGGGGTGGTAAAACTAGGTGGTTGAGTCCCATTTTAACTGCCTGCCTTAAAGTAAAATTAAAGGCAATTTTCTTTTTCAAAGTAACAAACATGTTATACTTACCTGCTCTGTGTAAAGGTTTTGCAAAGAGCAGCCCAGATCCTCCTCTTCTCAGGTCCCCTCATCCCTGCTCAGTGCCCCCCCATAACAAGCAGGCCAGTATGGGGGGGGGAGCGAGCTGCGGGGACTGCTGCACAAATAATGGCCCAGATTCAGGTACATTTGCGCGATATTTGCGGGGGAGCAGGGCAACGATTTTGCCCTGCGCCCCCGCAAATATTTTGCGCTGCCCTCGATTCACGGAGCAGTAGCTGTAAGAGCCTTATGCCGCGCAGATTTTAGGCTGCAGTCGGTGTAACGAGGTTCCTGAATCAGGAGCACTCGTTACACCGGAGCAAGTAAGCAATTGCGCCGTGTAACCTATGGTTACACGGGCGCAATTGCTTCTTGAATCTGGGCCAATGTTTGTGCAGCAAACTCTCCCTTCCATCCCTCCTTTCTTTCTTTCTTTCTTTCTTTCTTTCTTTCTTTCTTTCTTTCTTTCTTTCTTTCTTTCTTTCTTTCTTTCTTTCTTTCTTTCTTTCTTTCTTTCTTTCTCCTTCCCTCCACCCCTCTTTCTTTTTCCCTCCCTCCATCCCTCTTTCTTTTTCCCTTCCATTTTCTTTCTCCCTCCCTCCATCCCTTTTCTGTTCTTTTTCTTTCTTTCAGCAGCTCACAGCAGGACTCCTGCGCACCGGAGCCACTGCGGAAATGTGTGATCCAGCTCCATAGCGAGCCGGTCACAATCTCCTGCTATGTGAATTGGATGCGGGGACACCGGCATCCAATTCGCATAAAAGTGCACCTAGCCTCAAACAGCAGTTCCCCCTAGCCTCCCTTGCTAAACACCTACCTGACTCTTCTCTCTATATAGCGCCGTCCCATCCGCAGCAGCTCTTCTCCTTCTTCCTGGACTCACAGGCTTGGCTGATGTCAATGGGAGCCATTGGTTCCTGTTGCTGTCAATCAAATCCTGTGAGTTGGGAGTGAAGGGTGGGGTCGAGCTGCGCTAGGTGTGTCCATCTATGAGTGCCCCCATAGCAAGAGGCTTGCTAAGAGGGCACATGGAGAAGAGGAGGGGGTTGTGCTCTGTGCAAAGCCATTGTAAAGAGCAGGTCAGTATATCATGTTTTATATTTTAGAAAAAAAAGGTGTACAACCACTTTAAAGCTGAACTAATTATTACCCCCATCTCTGGTTTCAGCGCAGGACCAGTATCCACATTATCAGGATGGAACGTAGGCTCTGCTTAAAGTGATACATTCCAGTGCTGAAGATCGGAGGACCGAGACCCTGGCTGATGCAGGTGACATTAAACCCTGAGTTTTTCAAGCACTTTCGGCAGCTGATTTAATCACTTGTAGCACCTCTCTGACACCCCAAAGGTAGGATAGCACCTCCAGAAACAGGGCAGACTAGCATTTCACCCCAGGGCTGAGTCTTTGGCTAAAACGGGGGACTGAGAAGGAATACTGAGTTCTAGTCACTTTAAAAATTGATTGCAGAATGGTTAAGGAGGTGAGAGGGGGTCCCAGATACCGTAGCAGATCACTTACAAACTCTCCTTATCCAGATCAAATTCCAGCTTCACAGTGTCAGAACCTTTAAGCTGACCGGGCAATGCTGTAAGCACATTCCCAAATTTCAGCACGTCCTCCAAGTGAGTCACAAGGCCCTTCTGGGTGACCAGCCTTCCTCCTGGCTCTCTACAGCAAGGGGGCCTCCTCCTTAGCACAGCCTCCTCCAGACCAAGCAGGACAGCTTCAGGATGACTTTAGCACATGTTGGGCTAGGGTGACCAGACATCCCCGGTTTCCTGGGACAGTCCCGGATTGAGGACACTGTCCCCGAACCAAGTCTGTCCCCGGTTTTCTGCCCGGATTGGATTTGAACAGGGGCTGGGGCAATTGCAAAGACAGTCAGTGCAGAATTAAAAAAAAAAAAAACATTTTTCCATTATCTGCGCCCCTTTCTGATGATCAGGTGCTGGTTGGAACGGAGGGAATATTTCTTCAGTTTCGGGTGCATGCCCGTTCAGCTCCACTCACATGTTCTGCCATGGCTCAAGTCCCGGCCTGCTGCCTGCCTGTTTATCTCCTTGCCTTCCCTGGCAGAGTGATCTTCCTCCGCTCCCCACCCAGTAGTAGCCAGGGCCCAGGGAGTGAGACTTGACAGGCTGTGAGGCGGGCGGCGACGCACAGAGAGTCGCTGATTGCCGCCATTACTAGTAAAAAAAAAAAATGTCCCGGATTTCATTTAAAAAATCTGGTCACCTTATGTTAGGCACCAAACCAGGCTGTGGAACCTAACAGCAAAGCTCCATCCAGCAGCACCACCTCAGGCCTCAGCCTGAAGCAAGAAAGCGAGCACATGGCCTGTCCCAAATATTTATATCCTTCCCCAGCATTCACCTGTGGTATAAACCTCCTAATGGATTGGCTGAAGAAATTATAAACACTCATAACTTATTTTTGTTTGCAAAATCTCATTCTATGATCAGAGATACCAGTGACATCTACTGGTGACAGTGAGAATCACAAGCCAACTAAAGTTTAGGGAAAAACCAAGTGAAATACTATACAATCAGTCTGAGCTAACTATAGCCCAGCCAAAAACTAAATTGACATAGTAGCCCCTGTTTAGGACAAAGCAGCTACACACTTATTGAGTATGCAGCTTCTTTACCATGTAATCTTAGTCTGTATTCCAATTTAAGCTGGTGCCATGACTGAAGCCCCAGGTTTTCTGTTTCAGGGTGGCTCCTTGATTTTGCAGATTCCTATGGACCACACTTGTATGAAGGGGCTAGAGTTGTGATGACAAGGACCTGCCCTCCTTCTTCTTGTTCCTCCCACCTCTCTTCTGCAAGCTAACAAATAGACTGTCCACTGCTAACTGCTTCTTGTGAAGACCAGAAGTTCAGGGAAGCAGCACTGAGAGAGCAGAAGCCAGCAACATTGAAAGTTGTGCTGGGGGAAGGATTGTAACAAACAGTTTACTTGTGAAAGTTTATTGTATTGTGTTCAATGTGTTAAACTAAAATTAAAGCAATACTCCTGGAAAAAAAAATATTATAAGTCTGCTGTGTAAAAATAAGATAAGTCTTAAAGAGGAAGTAAACCCTCTTTGTTCCCTGCAAAGTAAAAGCATAATGGGCTACTATGCATCGCATATTAGGCCATTATGTGCCACTTCCCTCTAGAAGAAGCCTGCAATGTCAGCGATGTCCCCTCTCTCTCATCGCGTCCATCTTCAACCCCTCTTTTTTCCGGGGCCGTGGACTAAGGCTCTGCTATTGTCCAGAGTCGTATGCGCGCAGGAGCCGACAGTCACGGCACGGGCACTATAGAAGCGGCATGGATCGTGCCCTTTCTTTAGTGCACATGCGCGGATTATGTTGGGACCCACATTCTATGGCGAATATCTCCTAAACCGAAGAGGCTTAGGAGATATTTCTAGTAACTACCGGTAAGCCTTATTATAGACTTACTTGTAGGGAAAAGTAGTTGTACAGGGCGTACAACCACTTTAAGAGGTGTATGTCATTTTAAAGTGGAAATTCACCCTAAAAATTTTTTTTAACATTAGATTGATGCACATTTTGTGAAGGGGAATCAGGTAGTTTTTTTAAAAACGAAGCAGTACTTACTGTTTTAGAGAGCGATCTTCTCCGCCACTTCCGGGTATGGTCTTCGGGACTGGGCGTTCCTATTTGATTGACAGTCTTCCGACAGGCTTCCGACGGTCGCATCTATCGCATCACAAGTAGCCGAAAGAAGCCGAATGTCGGCGCGGCTCTATACGACGCCTGCGCACCGACGTTCGGCTACTTTCAGAAAATCGTGACGCGATAGATGTGACCGTCGGAAGCCTGTCAATCAAATAGGAACGCCCAGTCCCACAGCCCATACCCGGAAGCGGCGGAGAAGATGTATCTCTAAAACGGTAAGTACTGCTTCGATTTTAAAAATACTACCCGATTCCCCTTGACAAAATGAGCATCAATCTAATGTTAAACATTTTCATTTCTGGGTGAACCTCCACTTTAAATATGTTTGTGCTTCCTGTACTATTCACACATTCATTCAGGCTGGATGGCATAGCTACCTCAAAATGGTAAAACTTTACTGTAACTATGTGCAGACTAATAATAAATAGTTAGGACTGGACACCTTGAATATAATTGAGTGGCCTTGCGCTTCCTATTTTTGCCTTAGGGCCAGTTCACACCAGACGCAGTTCCGTACAGTTTTGTGTTAATTTTTTCTGCACTAAAAATGCATGCACAGTGTTTTCCATGTATTCCAATAGCTCTAGTTGGCTCTAGTTCACACCATGCAGTCAGTTTCCGGTGCAGGAACTGACCGGAAACTGACTGCATGGTGTGAACTAGAGCACACAAAAAATTCTCCTGCGCTCTGGTGTTTTTCTGCTATAGGGCAACGTGATCCAACTACTGACCACCGAGGCTCTGATGAAAGAGGTTCGCCTCTGAAACGCGTAAGCCATAATGTCGGTCTGATGCCATCTGATCCGTGCTGTTACCGTGTTCGTTGGGCGATACTGTGTACCAGTTCAATTGTCTGATAAGCGCTGTCTTTAACTCCTTTTGTGAGTATGACTATTGTTTTAATTTATTTAATAAAATCCCTTTAAAGGGGTTGTAAAGGTTCGTCTTTTATTTTCTAAATAGGTTCCTTTAAGCTAGTGCATTGTTGGTTCACTTACATTTCCTTTGATTTTCCCTTCTAAATTTTTTTTTTTCTTTGTTAGAATTTCTCACTTCCTGTTTCTCCTCAGTAAGCTTTCCACCATCATCCGAGCGGTGGAAAGTCATTTAGAACAGCTTACTGAACACCTTACTGAGGAGGAACAGGAAGTGAGAAATTCAGACAAAGAAAACAAAGAAAAAAAACATTTAGAAGAGAAATTGAAGGAAAAGGTAAGTGAACCAACAATGCGCTAGCTTAAAGGAACCTATTTAGAAAATAAAAAACAAACCTTTACAACCCCTGTAAGTGATAATGCTCTAGGTCGGTGCGCCCTCCTTTTTCTTTTCTCTGGTGTGAACCTGAGCCATTGGAATACATGGTGCATGCATTTTGTGCAGAAAAAAAGCACATGAACTGAACGGAACTGCGTCTGGTGTGAACTGGCCCAAACGTATGTCAAGGCAAAATTAAAGAGAAAAAAATGCAGTACATCTCTGCAATACATGCACCTTTGCCCATGCACCTTTGCCCAAGACCCTCGAAGTGCAAAAAAAAAAAAAAACCTGTTTAACTGCCAATTAATTTCATTCAGTTCATGATGAATCAGCCAAAAAAACGATCAATGGGTTGACCTGTAACCACTCTCCTGCCTGACAACCTTCAACTAAAAAATTAAAGGAGCTGGGCAAAAAATTGTTCGCCAAAAAGCAGCAGCATGTATTCACTACGAGAGCAGCAGTAGGATATTTATATATCTGCAAGGATGAAGGAATTTTTTTAGGAGGTGAATGAAAAAAATCCAGCTTAAAGGATAGGTTCACCTTTCAGAACCTGTTACACATTACACCCATAATTCGGATGTAACATGTAACATACTCCAGACCTGCCCCCTGCACCGGATCTTCTCCGGTATCACAGTTTTGTGGCCGCCCACGCGGTTGCATCATTCACTCACAGAGCAGCGATCTGTGAATTAGAGAACTACAAGTACCATCATCCATTGTGGCTGACGACTTGTAGTTCACAATGGACTGCAAGGGCTCTGATGAGCACTCTTGTAGTTCATTCACAAGCCCCGCAGCTTGTAAACGGTGAGCCTGAGGTACGGGCTGAAAGCTGCAGTGCAGAAGGGACGGCTGCCCTGCCTGCGTATGCAGGGACAAGGGGTGGGGAGAAGGGACGGCTATCCTGGACGCAGTGTGTATTGTAGGGATGGGGGCACAGCAAGTTCTTTCTATTATAAGGCTGACAGGAGTAGTGACAGGGGCATCACTACTTCTGTCAGTCCACCACTGGAAGCAGCAAGGAGAGGAAGAAAAAGCTGGGAGGAGGTTTGGGCTGTGATCTCTTTCCCCACCTCCTCATAAGCTTGCACATAATGAAAGGGGGCACAATTTGGCATCTCTGCCGTGGGCACTGGATGATCTTGTCCTGTCACTGGCAGGATCCTGCTATTGCACCCCTGATCTACTGATCAAGTGTCTAAATGCTTTGCAGGCCCCTGCGAGAAAAAATAATAAATGCACATTTTTTTCCTGCACAAATATATGCATTTATTATTTTTTTCCAAAAGGTGAACTTAGGGCCAGATTCACAAAGGAAATACGCCAGAGTATCTACTGATACTCCGGCGTATTTTCAAATTTGCCGCGTCGTATCTTTATTTGTAATTCACAAAAAAGATACGGCGGCTTTTGGCTAAGATGCGACAGGCGTACGGCTTCGTACGCCTTCGGATCCTAGGTGTAATTTTCCGGCGGCCGATGGGTGGAGTTTGCGTCGTTTTCCAGCGTCGGGTATGCAAATTAGCTGATTACGGCGATCCACGAAGATACGCGCGTTCGTCGCATTCTCTTACGTCGTCGCTAGTTGGTTTTTCCTGTCGCAAACTTAGGCCTGCTTTTTCATGGCTTATCTTTAGAACAGCCATGTTAAAGTATGGCCGTTGTTCCCGCGTCGAATTAAAATTTTTTTTTTTTTGCGTAAGACGTCCGGGAATACGAAACGACGTAACGTACGTCGCCGTTCAAACAATACGTCAGGGCGCCGTAATTTCGCGCAAAGCACATTGGGAAATTTCCTAACGGAGCATGCACAGAACGTTCGCGCGGGAACGCGCCTAATTTAAATGGTACACGCCCCATTTGAATTAGGCGGGCTTGCGCCGGATGGCTTTACGTTACACCGCCGTAAGTTTACACGCAAGTGCTTGGTGAATCAGGCACTTGCGCTGAAAACTTGCGGCGGTGTAACGTGAAGGGGATAAGTTACGCCGCCGCAGATAACTGTGAATCTGGCCCTTAGTCTTTAAGTCCTGTTGTGGACTGACAACATAGGACAGCTCTGGTCTTCTGACAAAATGAACAGGTATTTTTTCCATTATGAAACCGATACATCAAATGCTTCCAATGATATATAAACAGTCTAAAATAGAGCAAATAAGAGACATTTTGTGTTTAGGTTTACACTTCCAATGATTAGATAAAAGAAAAAAACTAGCCAGAGAGTTGAGTAGATAAATCATTTTATTATCTGACGTACATCCATTTGTCCCGTATACAGGGTTAGTAAGACCACAAGTTACAGGCAGATCACAAGATTTTACGCAGGGTTACAGAAAGGGGCCCCAAAACACGTTCCAAGGGAAATATGTGGGGTCCGCTAAATGACATATTTAGTGACTTTCCCTCCCCCCGGGGGGTCATATAATAAATCCCATCCTCATAAAAGTGTCATATACACCTCCACATGATATACTGGACCGCTTATCTGTATACAGGTAGTCACTGTATCAATATATATAGATATACAGATCATTGCTACTTTCTATATACTGTGTATTCCACGTCAGTCCTTACATTTCATATGGGACTATGATGTGTGTCTATATAGATGCTGTGTAGACTCTTTAGACTGTGTATGGTTCTCCCTACATTCTGAATGAACCCCCCACATGGGGGTGTGCTAGCTAATACTTAGCACAATGTACAGACAGTCATTACTCACAGCACACAGAGTACCCCATGCTATGTACAGAGGAGGGGGCTGCATGCAGTGATCGGTTTATCCATGGTAGGATAGACAGGCTCTCTTTAAGTGGCCACAGAGCAGTTTTGTCAGAGGATTCAGGACACAGGGGGTGGCAGGGTTATTGCTGCTGGACTGAAGAGTGGAAGGATGAGTATTTTATAAATGTAAAGGAGACGGGATATCGGGGGTATATGATCCTTAGGTATAAAATAGAAATAACTGTTCTTGTAGCCCAAAGCAGTCTAGAAGATTCTCCCTTTTCATGTTTCCAGTGCAGTTTTGTAGAATGAAAGGGAGGAATATGGCTGCTGTGAGCAACAGTAAAGCCTCGTACACACGGTCGGATTTTCCGCAGACAAAGCGTCAGAGTTTTGTCCGAAGGGCGTTGTCCCAGAACTTGTTTTGCATACAAACGGCACACAATTGTCAGCCAACAAACATGAACTACAACGTGAAATTTCAGCTCTTTAGCGCCACCCTTTGGGCACCTTCTGTGTGTTTGTCAAACATTGATTCCGAGCATGCGTGTTTGTACTTTGGACTTTTGTCTGACGTGTACACACGATAGGAAAATCTGACAACAGATCAATGTCCACGGAAAATGTATAAGCCTGCCATCCAACATTTGTAGGCAGAAAGTCTGATAACAATTGTTTGGTGGAGTGTACAAACGGTCGGATTTTAGGCCAACAGTCTGTCAACACACAATTCCCATCGGAAAATCCGATCGTGTGTATGAGGCTTTAGAGTTCTTAAGCTAAGCTAGACACGTTTATGTATGTGATAACTAATATTTCAAGAAATGCCGAGAGGATGATGGTCATCACAGAGGGAGAATAATGGAGACCACGGATCAAACAGATTGACATAAAGGGCAAAAGCTGGCCATACATCAGTAGAATTTAGTTTAAACGTTCATATTAAAATTCTGAAAAATTGTCCCTTAGGCCCCATACACACGGGAGGATTTATCCGCATATACGGTCCAGCGGACCGTTTCCACGGATAAAATCCTCTCGAGGATTTCCGCGGATTTCCATGCGATGGAGTGTACTCACCATCGAATCGAAATCCGCGCCGAAATCCTCTGGCGATGACGTGTCGCGCCATCGCCGCGATTATGACGCGGCGACGTGCGCGACGCTGTCATATAAGGAATGCCACGCATGCGTCGAATCATTACGATGCATGCGGGGGATCCCTTCGGACGGATGGATCCGGTGAGTCTGTACAGACCAGCGGATCCATCCGTTGGGATGGATTCCAGCGGATAGATTTGATAGCATGTCATCAAATATTTATCCGCTGGAAATCCATCCCAGGGGATAAATATCCACGGAAACAGATCCGCTGGAGTGTACACACCATAGGATCTATCCGCTGAAACCCATTCACTGGGATTTTTCAGCGGATGGATTCTATCGTGTGTATGGGGCCTTAGAGCATTCGATCTTGCAATCAAGTCAAGTAATTTCTATTTCAAAAGCCCTTAAAATTTCGTCCAGTCCTGCTACTTGAATGGAATTCCATATGCATTAAACAGGTTTCTTTTGCATCTAACATATGCGCATTACAATACAAACGACCTTTCCCAAAAGAAAAACCTATGCACAGAATTTCGTCTGTTTGAGAAAAATGTTACATCCCGTTCCTTCAAATTTTCTCATCACTACAGCTGAAAATGATTGTCGATTTGATCCCACTTACCATTTATAGAATTGAACGAACGTTCTGAAAATGAAAATTTGAAATTAAATTCTACTGGTGCATGGCCAGCTCAAGACTAGAGACAGGGTGGCAGATATTACAAACCAGTGGCAAAGTGTTAGAAACTAAGGGCCAGATTCTCGTAGAATGGAGTAAAACTCCGGCGGCGTAACGTATCTCGTTTACGTTACGCGCCTGCAAGTTTTACGAGCAAGTGCTTGATTCACAAAGCACTTGCCTGTAAAGTTGCGGCGGCGTAGCGTAAATTCTCCGGCGCAAGCCCGCCTAATTCAAATGATCCAGGTAGGGGGCGTGGATCATTTAAATTAGGCGTGTTCCCGCGCTGATTGTACTGCGCATGCGCCGTCCCTAAAATTTCCCGACGTGCATTGCGCTAAATGACGTCGCAAGGACGTCATTGGTTTCGACGTTAACGTAAATGGCGTCCAGCGCCATTCACGGACAACTTACGCAAACAACGTACTTTTTTAAATTTCGACGCGGGAACGACGGCCATACTTAACATTGGTTGCCCCTCATATAGCAGGGGCAACTTTACGCGTCGCAAAAGCTACGGAAACGTCGTAAATTCACTGCGTCGACCCCACGTACGTTCGGGAATCTCG